>NC_069703.1:17000704-17303734 GCF_023699985.2 Odocoileus virginianus
GCAACCACAGGTCTCTTCACTATTTCTGTCTGTTTCCATTTCATAGATAAGTTCATTTGTACCATATTTGAGATTCCAAAAATAAGTGATATCATATGGTATTTGTGTTCTTCTGACTTACTTCACTTAGTATGATAATTTTTAGGTCCATCCACTTTGCTGCAATTTCATTGCTGCATTATTTCATTCTTTTTCATGGCTGAAGAGTATTCCATTGTGTACCTGTACCAGATTTTCTTTATCCTGTTAATGGATATTTTAAAGTTCCAAGTGGAGGACCTTTCAGAGATCTTTATTTCACTTATTCACTTGCAAATAAATTCTGGACCTAGCTTTTGAAACCTACTTTATGAGGTTTCAATATGAGAGCACTCAGAAAGAAGAAAAACTGAACTTCATCTCAGTGAGGATTAAAAAGAAAATTGTATGCTGGTATTAAATTATTCATAAGTATGTACACAAAGGAAGGGCTAGCCTCTCTTAGCATATATAAACATGTTGACAGGGAACATTTCCTGAAGAAATATTATGTAATTCAAAGAATAGGTGGTTTTTGACAGTTTGCATCCTGGCTTTCTTGGTCACTGAATTTTCTTACACTATCTGCTGAGACGATGTGCTTGCTCTCAAGTATATTCCTTGAAACAACAGTTCCTCTAGAAATAAGCTTACATGAAATGAGTAATCTGTAATCATATTTTTAAATGCTGGTCCCCCAAAATATTCTGTTGACACAGCGAAGCTGAGTTTATTGCTTACTGTGGTGAGGAAGACAGTTACTTTTACAGTCATATTAGTAGCATCTTGAAGTGAGAAGGACAAAGCAAAGATATTTCTGAGATTTGAGGGTCTGGTTAAAGTTGGGAATTGATTAGAATTGCAGAAGTTTCATGACATAATAGGATTGGAACATGGCATAGAATATGATTTCAAACAGAATCTTGAAGAGCTAGCCCGTCTTTGATGCCACATTATCTTGAGAAAAGATATTTATTCTAATGAGGGTAAATCAGATATTTAGGTAAATAGATTTGCTGGAAGTTTTTAAAATGAACAATAAAGTTAATTCCAACTTTAACAGCCTGGGCAAGTTTCTTGAAGACTAAAGCCACGTAATAAGATAATCATATAGTAAAGTCATGGTAACGTAGGGCCTAGACAACAGACTTCTAGGTGAAAATATTTCTCAACATAAGTTTAGGAATTCCTGGGTCAAACAAAGTTAAGCAACCGTTTTAACAGTGGTGCTTTTTGGAGCCCTTAATACATGAATGGGCACATAATTTTCATGGGAAAAGTATACAAAATATTTTTATCTTACTTTTATGAAAATAAAATATGCCTGGACTAGCATTGCATATAGTTGCAGAAATAGTGACCAAGACTTTAGGATATTCATTATTTTTTTAAGAAAAAGGAGGTAAATATGAAACCCAAATAGAGGAGTAACTATAACCCCAGCCTGCCATTTCCCCCCACACAGGAACTAACAGCTTAAGTAACTGGCCCAAAGGTACACTGGGCCATAATTCGGTTCAAGAGTTAAGCAGACGCATCACTGATCAGAACGGAGTTTCACAGAGCCAAAGGGTTTGAGGAGGAAAGTGAAGGAGATGATACAAAGAGGGGAGTCCTTTATATGGAAAGATGTTGCTTAGCTAATAAAATGAGTCACGGATCTTTTTATGTCTTCGATTTACCCTGTAATGTCAGGATTGAATTGTTACATAGCAACAACGCTCTTACTAGATGCTACTCTTCTGAGGCAAGAAATACCTTTTACTAAAAGTAAACAAAAGTTGAAAGGACACTTTATCTTCATGCGCACATAATTTAAACGGCCAGACATAGCTTGGCTATTTTCTATTACTCCCGAGAACAGGCTAACAACTATAAATAACAGGTCATCTACTTAGTCTGGGATTGATAAATGCCACTGCAGGATGATATTCCTTCATTCGATAGTGAAAGGAGTCAGTCACTTGACTGGATATGACTAGAAATGACATGAGCATTTCCATTATTCGATAGAAAAACTGAGTGACACTTTTTTTTTTTTTTACTCTAAACAGTTTTTTACTCCAAACAGTAGTAACTGTTTCTACTTTTGGAGAAACAATAGAGGGAATAATGCAAATCTTTAAAGTATCAACTCAAAAAATACTTTAATTAATTAAATATCAATTTAGGAAAAACAGGCTTAATTTTTATGGCAGGAAATACTGAGTTGATTCCAGGAGTTTACATAAAAGTGATTCTAACTGTGCAATTGCAAATGAAACTCCAGAGAAAGAAAAAGTCCAGATATTCTACAAAAATCAGTGTGGTTGCTGAGCTCAGATTGTAAAGGGGGACATATAAAACCCAAACATCACTGGCCCTTCTTGTGACTGGCCTGAGATAGCGATGTATACAACACAGCAACCTCCAAGAAAGCACTGTAAAGTAGTTCAGATCTGCATGAAAATTGCACACACCTTCTTTGATCTCTCATCCATTCTTATGGCAGTTTCTTCCCTAACACCTACCACTTTTTTAGATTCTTCCTTATACTTCTTCCCTAAACTCCTTCCATTTGTTTTAGTCCAAACTCAAATGCCTACGACCACTTTTTTTTCCTAGGCTTTCTGTTAAAAATAAAGTTGGGCTTTCTCTGTTCTTTGGACCCAAATTGAAATTTCTAAAGCTGAGCCCTAAAGATGCAAGAATAATAAACAATTCTTCCTTCTTAGAGCTGCAGGGGAGTGGAGGCTGACCAAAGTCTCAGAATTTGTATGTTAATGCCTTGCTCCTCTCCACATGTTCAAAAGGTGAGATGAAAGAAACATAGTCAAGGATTCTTATCAGAGGGTGGTAGAGATTTGACAGCTTCAGGAAGTCTAAGTACCAAATAAACTACAAAATTTACTAACATGCATACCCCCTGCCCTCTCCCAGCCCCCACACACATTAAATCTTTTAAGCCTTAATCAGAGTATGTAGAAGGTAGAGAATAAAATGTTCTCCATTTGAGGCCAATAATCTTTGACTAATGACAAAAGAGAAAGCAAACCTTTCTTTGGACTGAAAAAAACAGAGAAAACATTGGTAAGAGGGAATTAATTGGAACTGTAGCTGGGGAAGGATAGTTAAGCTTCTGGTCTCAAATTATCTCTAAAGGTCTCTAAGGAACCTGCAAATTAGATCATTAAACCAAACATTGCCAGTGACCTTTGAGGGACTGTCAAGAACAATAAAGGGGAATAAAACAGGAGATAAGCAAATACCAACCAATTTTGAAAAATTGGATGAAGGGAGGTTTGACAAATTAGAGACAGTTAAGAGTTACATTGATTTCAGCTAAGAATTTTAGGATCTGTTATACAGATGAATAGGTTTGGAAACCTAAAGAAGCAATGATCATTAGGAGTCAATAAAGGCTCATGAAAACAAACCAGACTCTTCTCACTTTCTTCTGTGTGTTAAGATCACGGCAGGGTACAAATGGCATGCACAACCAGAGGGTAACTAAGGTAAGTTTACAGCAGGGACTCTTCAAAAGAGTTTTGGGTAGGGTTAAAGGAAATTTAGAGTGATAGTGAAGCAACTGTGGAGAACTGGCATCACCCAGCACAGGACTGGTTACATAATTTGCAGGGTCAAGGGCAAAATGAAAATGCATAACTTTTTGTTCAAAATCCATTAAGAATTTCAAGACAGGGAGAGCAAAGCGCTACCAAGCTTGGGGCCCTGTATGACCATACAGTCTGCAAGCCCACTGCAGCCATCTCTGACCCGTAAGTTTCAAAGGGCAAGGAGGGGAACATGTATGAGAACCTGGAGAGAGTTGTAGCTATATCTTTAGCTGGAGGAGTACACTGGAAAGACCAAAGAGAAGCTAAGTCACTTATATTTAATACTAAGCCACAGATTACTTGCAGCTGTGAAGAGAGGGATGGTGAAATTCATACCTTAATCCCATTCTATAATCATAGACAAAGGAATCAAGTTAATATAGTGCACAGAAGACAGGTTTCAGAAGCACAAAATGGGATGGGGAGTGAATTGGGAGAGTCAGGAAGAATATTTCGCACACCTTTATGAAGTCATGATGCTGTTAAATCTGTGAAACCCGGTAACTCTGCTCTAGAAGGACTTTAGGAAAGCATTTGAGAATTTCTCAGGAGTTCCTGTTGGATAAAATGGAGAAAGATGGCCTATAAGTAAAGATAATTATGTGGATCAAACAATTGTATCCAAAGTAAGAAATGGAATATTTCCTGTTTTATCGGTAAACAAGGATGACACAATCATCAACAATTGCAGCCACTATGGATAGTGAGCCGGTGAGCCTGAGGAAACTCACTTAGGGAAAGAATACCTGCCATCTAGCCATCAGACTGCACCCCTCCCCATAGTGAGCCCTGAGGAAACTCAGTATGTAAAAACACAGGATACTAGACCCAGATAGCTAAGGTGCATATCAAGGGAATGATTTCAGACAGCCTAGACTCTTTCATCTACCCATACATAGAAAAGTGTTAAATTCCTTAACTAGGGATATCTGATTTCTTTAATTAACAATATATTTTGTAATGTTCAGAATACCTGCCTTTTGTTGCAAAACTTTGATATAACCTGGCTCCCTCTCTCACCTCCTTAAAGTAGTTCTTTCAGGGTTACTTGAGATTACCTGTAAGGTTACCTCCCTGGCTTAAGACCTAAAATTTCCCCCAAATAAAACATAACTCTCAACTTTTGGGTTATGAATATTTTTAAGTCCATAAATGTATACTGAAAACCAGTACTATCCAGTTTAGCATTTTCTAGTACTGATCTGCAGATATAGAAGGAATGATTATCAAAGCATGGTTTACAGATGATTGAGTGATTAGCCAGGATGAAGAATTAAAATCCAAAAAGATCTTGACAGGCTGCAGCAATGGGATAAAAAGATCTTGGCCAGCTGGAACAATCAACTAAATCTAATAGTGGTAAATCTTGGGATTTGCTCTAAAGTTCAAAAGCCAGTGGCACAGGTTTGGGAAAAGGGAGACAATACATATGATGTCTGAAAATGACTCAGGCAGTTTAGGGGAAGGTAGTCAATGTGAGTCATGAACGTGGTGGATCCTCCAGAAAAACCGATTAGGTTTTAGGTAGAATTAACTGAACAAAGGAGGTGATAATCCAAACCTGGGATTGTGTTGATCATACCACACCTGAAAACTGGGTTTATTTGAATGTCATATATGACTTGTACTTGGAGAAGACTAGTGAGAATAGAAGAGACTTATAAACTAGGGCCAACCATAGGAGCTGGTCTGGCTTTAATAAAATTGATGCAAATGACAACATGAATGTGATAGTGTTGAGACTACTGTTCAATCAGCAAACAAAAGAAGAGCAGAGGACGCAGATGAGATCAAAGATACATGTGTGGATGAGGCACCGCTTAACCTTAGTTCCTTCCCCTGAATTTTCAGTGTTAAGACTCTACTAGGACAGAGGACCCTAAAACCAAAAGCTCACTGTCTTTTGAAAGGAAAGGGGGACATTTTCCCAGAGGGATTCACTTTGTTAACATATAAAGAAATTCTTGCTTTCAAACTGTGATGCTGGAGAAGATCCTTAGATAGCAAGGAGATCAAAATAATCAATCCTAAAGGACATCAACCCTGAATATACATTGGAAGGACTGATGCTGAAGCTACAATACTTAGGCCACCTGATGCAAAGACCCAACTCATTGGAAAAGACCCTGATTCTGGGAAAGATTGAGGGCAAAAGGATAAGTAGGTGACAAAAGATGAGATTGTTGGATGACATCACTGACTCAACAGATATGAGTTTGAGCAAACTCCAGGAGATAGTGAAAGACAGGGAAGCCAGGCATGCTGTAGTTCATGGGGTTGCAAAGAGTCAGATGCGACCTAGTGACTGAGTAACAACAGTTACATACTTATGAATGCTCTTTCTTATTTGTCATTATGCCTGCTGAAGAAAGCCAAGTACTAACACAGAATAGAAATTACTACTTCAGTTCAGTTCAGTTCAGTTCAGTCGCTCAGTCACGTCCAACTCTTTGTGACCCCATGAATCGCAGCACTCCAGGCCTCCCTGTCCATCACAAACTCCGGAAGTTTACTCAAATTCATGTCCATTGAGTCAGTGATGCCATCCAGCCATCTCATCCTCTGTCGTCCCCTTCTCCTTCTGCCCCCAATCCCTCCCAGCATCAGGGTCTTTTCCAATGAGTCAACTCTTTACATCAGGTGGCCAAAGTATTGGAGTTTCAGCTTCAACATCAGTCCTTCCAATGAACACCCAGGACTGATCTCCTTTAGGATGGACTGGTTGGATCTCCTTGCAGTCCAAGGGACTCTCAAGAGTCTTCTCCAACACTATAGTTCAAAAGCATCAATTATTTGGTGCTCAGCTTTCTTCACAATCCAGCTCTCACATCCATACATGACCACTGGAAAAACCATAGCCTTGACTAGATGAATCTTTGCTGGCAAAGTTATGTCTCTGCTTTTTCATATGCTGTCTAGGTTGGTCATAACTTTCCTTCCAAGAGTAAGCGTCTTTTAATTTCATGGCTGCAATCACCATCTGCAGTGATTTTGGAGCCCCAAAAAATAAAGTCTGACACTGTTTCCACTGTTTCCTCGTCTATTTCCTGTGAAGTGATGGGACTAGATGCCATAATCTTAGTTTTCTGAATGTTGAGCTTTAAGCCAACTTTTTCACTCTCCTCTTTCACTTTCATCAAGAGACTCTTTAGTTCCTCTTCACTTTCTGCCATAAGAGTGGTGTCATCTGCATATCTGAGATTATTGATATTTCTCTCGGCAATCTTGATTCCAGTTTGTGCATCATCCAACCCAGCGTTTCTCATGATGTACTCTGCACATCACTTCCAGTGCTGAACTTCTATTCATTCTTTCTTTCATTGGATAAGTATTTATTGAGAACAAGACACATTCCCAATACTAAGAAGTGAGGCTAAAATAATAGAAACAAGCCACTTCTCATGGAGCTTAAATTATGATGGAATAGAATAGGTAATAAATATATCACTAATAAAATGTCAGAAAGTAGTGGTAAATGTGAAAAAAAAACAAAGCTAAGTAATAAGCTCAGGTGATGGAGGAAGAGAAGGAGATATGGATAAAATGGTCAGGAAAGGCCTCTGTGGTTAATAAGCTCATTTCTTTATCATACTAAATTTCTCTAGATCTTCAATCCTGGCCTCTTCTTAAGGTTATCATCATTTTCCTCCCTTATATTAATTACCCTCCCTCTGGTTTACCTTTTAACTCCTAAACTGAGAATAACTTTAAATTTTAAACTCAGAATTTAGTAGTAAATGTATCATGGTATAATTTAAAAGCAGGATGTGCCCAATTCTTTCAATTTCATTTAGAACCATGATGTGGATATCTTCATATATCTAGATACAGTACATTTCTCCTTCTCCACCAACAAAAACTTTGCAATATGTGGGCCCAGGCCTGTCTTTCTAACATCAGATTGTTATTTCTTAGAGGATAGGGCACAAACACTTACTTAGCTGTGCCTCTTCCCCATCTCAAGAAAGGTTTATCTTCCCTTTGTCTATGCCATTCATTTTATTTATTTAATGAAAATTAAATAAATTTAGCTGGAAATTTTTATTCCATGATATTTTGATGCCAACATCTAATCAAATCTAACATTAAACAAAGGAAAGTAAGAAAACAAAGCACTGTTATATCCTAAGCTTTAAAGCTAAGAGGAAGACAAAACAATTGAATTATAGACACAAATTAGACACATAGATACAAAATAGCCTATGAACTTTAACTTTTTTTCCTTTTCTTTCTTTCTTTTTAAACTAGTATATTTATACAGCTGAAGGACAGGGAGGTATTTGCAGTTTCACAGGGTTAATTACATAATAACAATTTTCTGTTAACATAATGTGGGCTTCTCCAATGGCTCAGTAGGTAAAGAATCTGCCTACAATGCAGGAGACCCAGGCTGGGACCCTGCATTGGGAAGATCCCCTGGAGAAAGAAATGGCAACCCATTTCAGGATTCTTGCCTAGGAAATCCCATGAACAGAGAAGCCTGGCAGGCTACAGTCCATGGGGTCCTAAAAGAGTCAGACGTGACTTAGTGACTAAACAATAACAGAGTTTTAGGCATTTGAAAAATAACAACAGTTGGAAAAAATGGTCATGTTGGAAAATGAGTCAAAGACAGCAAATGTTCACATCTTTTTCTGCGTTAACACTCACTGGGCCTAAGTTGAAAATTTTCTATACTTATAGGAGGGAATACAACACAAACCAGTATCTCTCAAGGCTGTTTTCATACAACACAAAAGGGAATGCAAGTCTGTCAATTAACTGATTTTTAAAAAAATCAATGTGAATGAACAAGTGATGAAAACTCTTCTTAAAAACTTAACTGACTAAATGACAGTATATATTTCACTTGTTCTCTGAAAACAGAAAAGCTCTTTATATTTACAAAAAAAAAATACCGACAAAAACCAAAACAGCTCCTTAAGGAAAAAAGAAAAAACAAAGTTGATCTCTTTCTTATAATTTTATGAAAATATTAATGTCCTGTACTGGAGAAGACTCTTGAGAATCCCTTGGACTGCAATGAGATCAAGCCAGTCAATTCTAAAGGAAATCAATCTGAATATTCATTGGAAGGACTGATGCTGAAGCTGAAACTCCAATACTTTGGCCACCTGATGGGAAGAGCCGACTCATTGGATAAGACTCTGATGCTGGGAAACATTGAAGGCAGGAGGAGAAGAGGGAGGCAGAGGATGAGATGGTTGGATAGCATCACTGATTAAACAGACATTAGTCTGAGTGAACTGAGGGGGACAGTGAAGACAGGGAGGCCTGACGTGCTGTAGTCCAGGGGTCTCAAAGAGTCTGACACAACTTAACAATTGAACAACAACGACAGCAACAATTAGCATTTGGGCTCTAAAACAACAGTGTCATTCTAATGAACAGAACACTTCTTTCGCCATACATACGTGTTTTTAAGATGAAATATATGGGTCTTTTTAAGTATCACCAAAACATGATTTAAAAGTTTTTTTCTCTGTTTCATGCTGAAAATGGGGATATCTCTCCCAAAGAAAGGGTGGCATGTTCATTATGTAACAGCAACATTAACAGGAGGTGATTATGTAAGTTTTTCTAAATTGACTTTAATTCTACTATTTAATTATCTCAAAATGCAATATACAAATCACTGCCTTGTCTTAATAAAATAACAAAATTTTAGGTGATTCTTATATGCATTATTGAATAATTTCTATTTGCTTTCTTGTCAGTGAGAAAAAAACTGTTGATTTTAGGGGTCCAAAGTAAATTGTTAAACCAACATAAACCATGGTTTTAGGGAAGATAAAAGACTTTGAAGACACCACTAATAAAAATGTACATTATAGTGTATATTATAATGTATATTATAGAGACCCCATGAACTACATGAAGGTCTTAGAGACCTCATGAACTACACAGTCCATGGAATTCTCCAGGCCAGAATACTGGGGTGGGTAGCCTTTCCCTTCTCCAGGGGATCTTTCCAACCCACAGATCAAATCCAGGTCTCCCATATTGCAGGTGGATTCTTTACCAGCTGAATCACAAGGGAAGGCCAAGAATACTGGAGTGGGTAGCCTATCCCTTCTCCAGCATATCTTCTCAACCCAGGAATTGAACTGGGGTCTCCTGCATTGCAGGCAGATCCTTTACCAACTGAGTTATCAGGGAAGATAAGAAAGCATATATATATATATATATAAATAATCATATATAAATATAATATATATGTAAAATAAGAAGTATATATGTGTGTGTATATATATATATATTTATGAAGAAGCATGGGTATGTGCTAAGTTGCTTCAGTCGTGTCTGACTCTTTGTCACCCCATGGACTGTAGCCCGCCAGGCTTCTCTGTCCATGGGATTCTCCAGGTAAGAATACTGGAGTGGGTTGCCATGCCCTTGTCCAGGGGATCTTCCTAATCTGAGGATGGAACCTGGGTCTCTCACGTCTACCTGCCTTGGCAGGTGGGTTCTTTACCACTAGTGCCACTTGGGAAGCCCAATAAGAAGCATAGAAGCTCCAAAATAAGCTATTTCACACGAAGGATTTGTTTCTTAACCTGTTTTTAAAAAAAGGTAGGTCAAAAATAGATCTTGGAAGCTTGCATCCCTGACCAAAAATAGAGAGGGAGAGGATGTATTCAGGCGGAAGCTCACATCCCTGCTCAAGGAAGCACAGATTACACTGGCTAGAAGTTCACATCCACACTTAAAGATGAAGGAGATCTGCATTATACAGGTTAAAGCTTATATCCATATCCAAGCACAAAAGAGACTAGGGATCTTACAGCCAGAAAGTTTATACCCAGGATATTCAGATCCACATCCTAAAGAAGAAAACTGGCCACTCATACATTGCTCCTGGGAATAAAAAACGATACAGTCACTCTGGAAAGCAGCCTGAGCATTTCTTAAAGCACTAAGTTTGCAACCATCACATTACCCAGCAATCGCAATCCAGCCCTTATTCCAGAGACTGAAAATCTAAGTTCTTACAAAAACCTTTATAGTACTGTTCACAGCAGCATGATTTGTAATAACCAAAAACTGAAAATAATTCAACATCCTTTCAGGTGAATAGTTAAAGTGATTGTGACTATAGTACATCCATACCATAGAAAAGTACTCAGCAAATAAAAAGGGAACAGAATATTGATACATTTGTAGCACTGGAAAACTAATATTCTAATGAAAACATTATAGGGCTTATAAACCTATAGGGTTTATGAACATCAGAGAATGATGTAGAGGGAAAAAGTCGATTCCCTACAGTTATATTCTGTATGATCTATTGATATAGAATTCTTGAAATGGGAGGACTCCCAGGTGGCACAGTGGTAAAGAATCTGCCTGCCAATGCAAGAGACGCAGGAGACCTGGGTTTGATCCCGGGGTCAGGAAGATCCCCTGGAGGAGGAAATAGCAATCCACTCCCGTATTCTTGCTGCGAGAATTTCATGGACAGAGAAGCTGGTAGGTTACAGTCCATAGGGTTGCAAAGAGTCAGACATGACTGAGCATGCACGCGTGCGTGTGCACACACACACACACACACACACACACTTGAAATTCAGGACAGTTTAGCAACTATTAGGCATTTAGGGAAAGGCACAGGAGGAGTTATCCATAGAGGGAAGTGAGTAAAGAGTATACGAAAATCTCTGCATTATTTCTTCTAAGTGCATGAGAATATACCATGAGGTGACAATAAGTGGTTTAATTAAAAAAAAAAAAAAAAACTAGAGTTGAACTCTCCTACTATTCTTCCAATCATTGCTTAGGAACCCTGGCTGGACATGATCTCTTCCCCAGCAGAGACATTCCCCAAATACCTCCAGTATAAGAAGTGGCAGGACAAAAAGAGGACCAAGCCAGCAATAAAGAAATTCTCAGGAAGGCATACAGAAAACAAGAGCAGGGGCAAAGAGAGGCATCCCAGCTGTGACCATAGGCCCCATGTTTGACATACTGGTGAAACAGAGAACGAACAGGATTAGATCCGACAAAAAGTGCAGAATAATAGCAATCCATGATCGAGATATTAGAAAGCAAACACAGATCCATTGAAAAAGAACACTTAAAAGCAATCATGAACAAATGGGACCTAATTAAACGTAAAAGCTTTTGCACAGCAAAGGAAACCATGTGCTGCGCTTAGTCGCTCAGTTGTATCCTGCTCTTTGCGACCCATGGACTGCAGCCCACCAGGCTCCTCTGTCCATGGGGATTCTTCAGGCAAGAATACCGGAGTGGGTAGCCTTTCCCTTCTCCAGGGGATCTTCCCAACCCAGGGATCGACCCAGGTCTCCCATGTTGCAGGTGGATTCTTTATGGTCTGAGCCACCAGGAAAGCCCAAAGGAGACCATAGACAAGACGAAAAGACAGCTCTCAGAATGGGAGAAATATCTGCAAATGAAGCAACTGACATGGGATTAATCTCCAAAATATTCTAATAGCTCATGCAGCTCAATATCAAAAAACCAAACAATCCAATCAAAAATGGGTGGAAGACCTAAACACATATGTGTGCAAAGAAAGCATACAGATGACCAACTCCTGGAACTTACTCAAAGCCATGACCACTGAGTCGGTGATGCCATCCAACCGTCTCATCCTCTGTCATTCCCTTCTCCTCCTGCCTTCAATCTTTCCCAGCATCAGGGTCTTTTTCAAATGAGTCAGTTCTTTGCATCAGGGGGCCAAAGTATTGGAGTTTCAGCTTCAACATGTCTTTCCAATAAATATTCAGGACTGATTCCCATTAGAATGGACTGGTTGGATCTCCTTGCAGTTCAAGGAACTCTCAAGAGTTTTCTCCAACACCATAGTTCAAAAGCATCAATTCTTCGGTGCTCAGCTTTCTTTATAGTCCAACTTTCACATCCATACATGACTACTGGAAAAACCATAGCTTTGACTAGATGGGCCTTTTTGGCAAAGTAATGTCTCTGCTTTTTAATATGCTGTCTAGGTTTTTCATAACTTTCCTTCCGACGAGCAAGCATATTTTAATTTCATGGTTGTGGTCATGGTACATATATACAATAGACTATTACTCAGCTATAAAAAGGAAGAAACTGTGCCATTTGCAGGGATATGGATAGATGTAGACACTATCATACAGAGTGAACTAAGTCTTAAAGAGAAAAACAAATATCATATAATATCACTTATATGTGGAATCTAGAAAAATTATACAGATGAACTTATTTGCAAAGCAGAAAAGAAGACACAGACATAGAGAACAAATGTACGGATACCAAGGGGGAAAGGGGGCTGGGATGAATTGGGAAATTGGGATTGACATATACACACTAACATGTGCAAAACAGTGTGGGCTTCCCTGGCGGCTCAGATGGTAAAGAATCTGCCTACAATGTGGGAGGCCTGGCTTCGCTCCTTAGATTGGGAAGATCCCCTGGAGGAGGGCATGGCAATCCACTCCAGTATTCTTGCCTGGAGAATCCCCATGGACAGAGCATAGCACAACATGTATAAAATAGATAACTAATGAGAACCTACTGTATCTCTGTGGGAAGTAAATGGGACCTAAATGGGAAGGAAATAAAAAACAGAGGAAATATACTTATCTGTATAGCTGATTCACTCTGCTTACAGCAGAAACTAACACAACATTCTAAAGCAACTACACTCCAATCAAAATTCATTAAAAAATATCAGTTTGCAGACAACATGATCCTCTACATAGAAAACCCTAAAGACTCTACCAGAAAATTACTAGAGCTAATCAATGAATATAGTAAAGTTGCAGGATATAAAATTAACACAGAGAAATCCCTTGCATTCCTATACACTAACAATGAGAAAACAGAAAGAGAAATTAAGAAATTTGTTCACCATTGCAACAAAAAGAATAAAATACTTAGGAGTATATCTACCTAAAGAAACAAAAGACCTATACATAGAAAACTATAAAACACTGATGAAAGAAATCAAAGAGGACACAAATAGATGGAGAAATATATTGTGTTCATGGATTGGAAGAATCAATATTGTGAAAATGACTATACTACCCAAAGCAATCTATAGATTCAATGCAATCCCTATCAAGCTACCAATGGTATTTTTCACAGAACTAGAATAAGTGACTTCACAATTTGTATGGAAATACAAAAAGCCTTGAATAAGCAAAGCAATCTTGAGAAAGAAGAATGGAACTGGAGGAATTAATCTGCCTGACTTTAGGCTCTACTACAAAGCCACAGTCATCAAGACAGTATGGTACTGGCACAAAGACAGAAATATAGATCAATGGAAAAGAATAGTAAGCCCAGAGATAAATCCATGTACCTATGGACACCTTATCTTCGACAAAGGAGGCAATGATATGCAATGGAAAAAAGACAACCTTTTTAACAAGTGGTGCTGGGAAAACTGGTCAACCACTTGTAAAAGAATGAAACTAGAACACTTTCTAACACCATACACAAAAATAAACTCAAAATGGATTAAAGATCTGAATGTAAGACCAGAAACTATAAAACTCCTAGAGGAGAACATAGGCAAAACACTCTCCGACATAAATCACAGCAGGATCCTCTATGACCCACCTCCCAGAATATTGGAAATAAAAGCAAAAATAAACAAATGGGACCTAATGAAACTTAAAAGCTTTTTCACAACAAAGGAAACTATAAGCGAGGTGAAAAGACAGCCCTCAGAATGGGAAAAAATAATAGCAAATGAAGCCACAAAGGATTAATCTCAAAAATATACAAGCAACTCCTGCAGCTCAATGCCAGAAAAATAAATGACCCAATCAAAAAATGGGCCAAAGAACTAAACAGACATTTCTCCAAAGAAGACATACAGATGGCTAACAAACACATGAAAAGATGCTCAACATCATTCATTATCAGAGAAATGCAAATCAAAACCACAATGAGGTACCATTACATGCTAGTCAGGATGGCTGCTATCCAAAAGTCTACAAGCAATAAATGCTGGAGAGGGTGTGGAGAAAAGGGAACCCTCTTACACTGTTGGTGGGAATGCAAACGAATACAGCCACTATGGAGAAGAGTGTGGAGATTCCTTAAAAAACTGGACATAGAACTGCTTATGACCCAGCAATCCCACTCCTGGGCATACACACCGAGGAAACTAGATCTGAAAGAGACACATGAACCCCAATGTTCATCGCAGCACTGTTGATAATTGCCAGGACATGGAAGCAACCTAGATGCCCATCAGCAGACGAATGGATGAGGAAGCTGTGGTACATATACACCATGGAATATTATTCAGCCATTAAAAAGAATTCATTTGAATCAGTTCTAATGAGATGGATGAAACTGGAGCCTATTATACAAAGTGAAGTAAGCCAGAAAGATAAAAACCAATACAGTATACTAACGCATATATATGTAATTTAAAAAGATGATAACGATAACCCTATATGCAAAACAGAAAAAGAAACACAGATGTACAGAACAGACTTTTGGACTCTGTAGGAGAAGGCGAGGGTGGGATGTTCTGAGAGAATAGCATTGAAACAAATACACTATTAAGGGTGAAACAGATCACCAGCCCAGGTTGGATGCATGAGACAAGTGCTCAGGGCTGGTGCTCTGGGAAGACCCAGAAGGATGGGATGGGGAGGGAGGCGGGAGGGGGATCAGGATGGGGAACACATGTAAATCCATGGCTGATTCATGTCAATATATGGCAAAAACCACTACAATATTGAAAGTAATTAGCCTCCAACTAACAAAAATAAATGAAAAAATAAATAAATAAAAAGAGTGTTTCTTGCAATGGAGCAGGACTCATATCCACTGGGGTTCCCACCACCCTTCCACCAGGTAGAGCCTGGGCCCCGCCCTGGAGCTTTCAGGGGTCAGAGGTCAGGTTGCCTGGCCAAAACTAGCTCCGGCCAAGGCAGACTCCGGTAAGCCATGTCAGGAGGGAGGCCTGCTTTCTCCTCGCTGCTGGGACCCCCGTGCGGGCAGGAAGGCGCGCCGCCCTCTCCGGGCGCATCCACACTTTTCCTGAGCTCTCCTCCCACCTCCCGGAGCAAAGGCAGAAGCTCTGCCTCTAGCACACCCTCTGGCCTCATGGCCCACCTGCGGGCTTGTGAAGTCCCGTAGCTGCTGCACAAGTTCGTGGTGATCGTGGGGGACTCCGTGTACAAGGACCTGGTGCTCCCTCTGCAGAAAGACTGCTTGCCGTCTTCCAGCCAGCTGAAGGCCAAGGGCGAGCTGAGTTTCGAGCACCACACGCAGCTGGAGGGTTGCCAATGGGAGGGCCTGCACCGCTGCACCTGCTATGGTGAGATGTGCCCGTTCTGCGCTGGTCACCGCCTGGTGCTGTTCTACTTCCTCGCGCGCCTGGTCCCGGTATGTGGAGGACATCATGGAGCAAATGCAGCGGGCCGAGCAAGCCCTGGACGTGCTGGTCCTCAACTCCTGTCTCTCAGATCTCTCAGCGGATGGCCGGGACTTCCCGAGGAGCTACCAGGAAGACCTGCAGAACCAGATTGGGCACCTAGACCGGGTGCTGCCCAAGGACTGCCGCCTGGTGTGGAACACCGTCATGCCAGGAGCTGAGGTGGTCTCTGGGGGCTTCCTCCCTCCTGAGGACCGACCTGAGGCATGTGCCTGCGGGCCGATGTGCTGGAGGCCAACTTCTGCAGTGCTGTGGCGGCCGGCGGGCACGGCTGAGACGCGCTGGACCTCCCTGTCCACTGCCGACATGCGGGGCAGCACCGACTGGGACAAACACACCCACCTGGGCCTGTTCCACCTGCTGCTGGCGCACCTGGCCGACGCCTGGGCCATGCACCTGCCCGCTGCTACCACATGGGCAGGTGGATCAGGGAGGGCCCCACGCTGGGAATTCCGGGCCCTGTGGGTGGAGACAGCCCCGAGACTGTGGGCGTGTCCCTGGCAGAGCAGTCCCTGTCCTGGCTCCCATCCACGTCCGCGTGCTCCTGTGCCCTGCAGGGACCCCCTTTCCCCAAACATGCCCTCCATTCCAGCCCTATTGCTCTCCTATCCGTTTATGTGCCCTCCTACCCATCTTCATGGTGTGGACAATTCTCTGGTGATTCTTCAGGGCACACAATCAGATACACTTGGGAAGCAGATTGGATGATTAGCTTGGAGACATGTCTGGGTCCCATTCACAGAACTTCTACCCAGCATGGGACAGAAGGTCACCTACCTATCCTCCCTGGTGCCCCTGTGGGCCACACAGATGCCAGCGAAGGCTCAACAACAGATGGATCCAAGAACACCCAGAGGCAAGGCCCCAGTAACCAGACCTGCACCTGGGCTCCTTCCCGACGTGGTCAACAGGCTGGACCGACTGCCCGACTTGTCTCACTCATGCCTGGCCTTCGGTAACCCCACCTCGGTGAGGACTTCTTCAGCCTCTTTCTTTCACTGCCCAGCAGTCTCACACATTCTTCCTTGGCAGAACCTCCCCCCGACTTCTTGGTGAGGGGGCAAGAATATCACACTGTTCTTTTAGCATTCTTGCAGAAATGAATCTAAATGAAAAACTTCACACATGGTTAAGCCTTGCCTAAATATAAGTCTTGCAACAGTAGTCTCCCTAAACATTTTTCCTGAAGAGCAAAAAGGGAAAAAAAAAAAATGATCCTTAAAACTTACCAAAAACGTTTCTATTGACTTCAGAATCACTGCTACTTCCCTTGTAGCTCAGTCGGTAAAGAGTCTGCCTGCAACACAGGAGGCCCAGGTTTGATCCCTGGGTTGGGAAGGTCCCCTGGAGAAGGAAATGGCAACCCACTCCAGTGTTCTTGCCTGGAGAATCCCATGGACAGAGGAGCCTGGCAGGCTACAGTCCATGGGGTTGCAAGAGTCGGGCACAATTTGGCAACTAAACCACCATCACCACTAGTTTCTACATACATTTATAAAGCTTACTCCCCAAAGCTTTCACCACAAATTGTCTTCCAGATTCCTTAATTAAATTGTGCTGTGCTTCAACATAATATTTATCCTTAAAAAAGTATTCCATTCACTGACACAAGACTTTTTTTTTTGGTCTGTTAGAGACATATTTTCTACTCAATCTCATCAAATGCCTAGCACATTTTTAAAAATAGACGTTATTTTTTAGAGAAATTTTAGATTCGTAGCAAAATTGAGAGGAAAGTGGAGAATTCTCATTACTTCCCATACACAGCCTCCCTCACTATCAATATCTCACACCAAAATTGTACATGTGTTACTTTCAGTGAAACTACATTGATGCGTCTTTTCATGCAAAGCCCATTTTTCAAATTAGGGTTTACTGTTGGTGCTGTACATTCTATGGTTTTTGACAGATGTGTACTGACATAAACCCACTACTATAGTATCCTTCAGAATAGTTTTATTTCCCTAAAATTCCCGTCTGCTCCTCTTCATTCCTCCTCCACTCAACTCCTGGCAACCACCCATCCATAATTGTCTCTATAGTTTTGTGTTTCCTAGAATGTTGTATAGTTGGACTTGTACAGTAAGTAGCCTTTTCAGATTGGCTTCTTTTATGCAGTAATTTGTCTGTGAGGTTCTTCCATATCCTTTCATGGCCTGATAGCTCAGTTGCTTTTAATGCTGAATAGTGTTCTGGTGTCTGAATGTACCGTTGTTTATCCATTTGCCTGCTGAAGGACATTTTAGTTGCTGCCAATTTTTGGAAGCTATGAATAAAGCTTTAAACATTCACGTGCAGGTTTTTGTGTGGATGTAAGTTTTCTGCTCCTTTGAGTAAATATTAAAGAATGCAATGGCTAGATCATATGTAAGTGTATGTTTACTTTTGTTAGAAAATGCCAAACTACCTTCCAAAGTGACCCTACCATTTTGCATGCCATCAGCAACTAGTAAGAGTTCCTATTGTTCTACATCCTTGCCAACATTTGGTGGTGTCAGTGTTTTGGATTTTCACCTTTCTAACAGGTACAAGGTGTCTTGTTTCAATCTGCGGTTCCCTAAGGACATATATTTAGCATCTTTTCATATGCATTTTTGTCACTGGTATATATTTGCTGATGAAGTGCCCGTTTTTAATCAGTTGTGCCTTTCTTAAGTCTTAAAATTTCTTTTTATATTTTGGGTAATAGCATTTAACCATGTCTTTTAGAATGGCTTATTTTCTTGTTCTCTTGATGGTGTCAGTTGCAGAGAAATTTTAATTTTTCAGAAGTCCAGCTTCATGGATTGCACCTTTTGTGTTATATCTGAGATGCTATCACCAAACTCAAAGTCATCTAGATTTCCTCTTGTGTTATCTTTTAGGAGTGTTTTAATTTTGCATTTTCCCTTTAGGTGTATGACCTGTTTTGAGTTAGTATTTGTGGAAGTGTATAAAGATTGTGTCTGGATTCAGTTTTTTGCATGTGGATCCAGTTGTTCTAGCACCATCAGTTGAGTGAAATGTCTGTCCTCCATTTTTTTTTCCCCCTTTAATGTTGTATTGGCTTTTTTCTGATTCTCTTGTCTTTTCGTGTAAACTTTAGAATCAGTTTGTCAGTATCCATAAGTAGCTTGCTGGGATTTTCATTGGCATTGCAATGAATCTATAGATCAAGTTTGGAAGAATTGACATCTTAACAGTATTGTGTCTTCCTATCCATGAATGTGGGATATGTCTCCATTTATTTAGTTCTTTGATTTCTTTCATCAGGATTTTATAGTTTACCTTCTGTAGATCTTGTACATATTTTGTTATGTTTATATCTATTTCTTTTGGGGAATGTTAATATGAGTGGCTTTGACTTTTGGGGTTTTTTTATTTTTTCAAATTAGTTTTTCAATCCCAGTGTATAAGAAAGCAATTGACTTTTGTATATCCACCTCATAAGCTACAACCTTGCTCTAACTGCTTTTTGGTTCCAGGAGTATTTTGGGGGATTCTCTTAGACTTTCTACATAGACAGTCATGTCATCTGTTACCAAGTACAGTTCATTTCTTCCTTCACAATTTGTATATGATCTATTTCCTTTTCTTGTCTTGTTGCATTAATTAGGGCGTCCAGTATGATATTGAAAAAGGGTAATTAGAGGGGATATACTTGCCTTTCTCCTGTTCTTGGGGAGAAAGCTTATTGTTTCTCACCATTAAGTAAGATATTAACTGTAGATTTTAAAATGCTTTTTAGCTGACGATGGTCTCCTCAATTTCTGGTTTGCTAAGTTTTCATCATGAATGGAATTGGGTTTTGTAAAAGACATTTTCTGCATCTGCTAATATGATGAGGTGATTTTTCTTCTGTAGCTTGTTGGTATGATGGGTTACATTAATTTGATTTTTGTATGTTGAATCAGCTTTGCATCTAGAATAAATCCCACTTGGTCATAGTGTAGAATTCTTGTTATACATTGTTGGATTTGATTTGCTAATATTTTGTTGAGGATTATTGCATCTATATTCTTGAAAGGTATTGTCTGTAATTTTCTATTGTTGTTATGTTTTTGTTTGGTTTCTTAATAGATGGAATTAGGAAATATTTCATCTACTTCTATCTTCCACAAGAAATTCTAGACAACCAGTATAATTTCTTCCCTAAATGTTTAGTAGAATTCATGAGTGACCTCATCTGGGCCTGGTGCTTTCTTTTTTAGAAGGTTATTAATTATTGATCCAGTTTCTTGAATAAATATGGTCCTGTTCAGATTGTCTACTTTCTCTTCTGTGAGTGCTGATAGATTGCACCTTTCAAGAAACTGGTCCATTCATCTTGATTAACAAATTTATGGGTGTAGGGTTGTTCATATTGCTCCTTAAGCTTTTTACTTGTTAGAATGAAGTGATGACTTTCAGACTTCTTACAGACCAGACTAGAAACCAGAAGTCCAGTTTAGCACACTTCGGAAGGGCTCAGTAAACTGAGGTATATTATCACATAAGCTGGAGTCCTCACTAAACAATTTCTGACAATTTTCTTGTGTCTAAATCTTTAAAATTATCTTTTTATTTCATAGTTTATGCATTTTTTAAAAACTCTTGGTTAGAAAATTGGTATACTTCCCCATCAATGACCCTTGGTTAGAATTTTACTACTGGTTACCCTTGCTAGAAATACTACTACCTATGTGATGAGACAAAGTATGGATATACATCTGCCTGCCCATACTCTTTGTCTTTGCATCCTTTCCCCAGCTTCAGTATGGGCATCATCTTGGGTTAGAAGCCCTTCTGCCAGGATAGCAAAGTAAAGGAGACACAGTGAACATCATCACACATTCAGTTTTATTACATAAGCAGGAAACTCAAACAACATGTCCATCACATTTCCTCAATAACCAGTGTGGTGGAATTTCAGTAACAGAAGAGAGAGACCGACTCATTGTGATCCAGAGTGTTTTCAGGAAATTAGGATATTGCCTAAAAAATATGTAGTTGAACATTCCCTCTCTGTCAAGTTTACACTGGGCCCTGTTATGTCTCCCTTGTCATAATTCTCTGTAGCAGGCTTCTTTGAAAAAGGCTCCATTCTTTTCCCATCCTTTGTTAGACTCTCCCCACGTTTTCATAGGCCACAAACTCGTGAACGCACACGTGGCAGGACATGCGTCTAAGCGCATCTTGTATCATAGTGCATTCATCAGTCTACCATGCAGAGAGACAAGACTGCATCCCTACAGCCTCTTTACTGGGGTTTTGTGCACGCTGCTTAGTTTCACTGCATCTGTCAAGCCGTTCTTTATCGGAGAGTCTAACAGCCTTTGAGAGCACGGTGCTCTATCACTTACGTAGGGGTTGTATTGATCTTTCTGGTGTGTGCTCTAAAGTGGCTGGCATCAAAAGCTAGTGAGGCAGCCGGTTTGAACAGTATGGGTCATTTACAAACTTTAGGATGAGAGGCCACAGGATGCCAAGGAAAACGTTTTTGTTTTTCCAGAGGGAACCATAGTTCATGAAATGTGGTTAACGTACCATATTTGTATACCCTTAAAATCATTTTATAACCACACTGAGTGCCTCTAAACATTAAATATAGTTTGTAAGTAGTTGGTTAACTAGCTGTTGTGTGCTTTAAATAGTAAATAAAATGGAAAGGCACTAAACAGTGACTATATTTCATAGAGTAAGATGCTTTTCCAGCCACTCAATAATTCTCAATGTTAAGAAAAATTGATTTTCTAACTGCTGAGTGCCTCTAAAAATTAGCATCTTATCTTCCTACAGGGGCTGCTTTTCAGTTAGCCTTCTTTCTTCCAGCTTTTGACTTAGTGATCTCTAAGGTTCTTTTCTTGCTAAAAAATTCTGTAGGTTCTATTGGACTATAATTTTACTTGGGCATATATGTAATTGGGAAAAGTAAAAAACAAGAAACAATATCATCTTACCTTTTTTAATGTTTATTTCACAGGAAGTAGTTCTTTGCCCGCTGACTATTTCTGAGGTCCCACCACCCCGCTCCATGCCAAGAGGAGGACTGCACGGAGGGACCGAGGGCGATGCCATAGAACTTGAGTACTAATTTCCAAGCATCTTCACACAGCGCGTATGAGCAATGGATGCATTTTGTATTTGTGGAAGCTTAATGAGGGGAAGGAATTCTGTAAGAGGCAGTAATAGTCACATATCTTCATGGCAAATTAATTCACTTTCCCAGCTCTTTGTTGACTCAGCCTGGCCTTTCAGAAAAGCAACTTGCCAGTGCTGAGACCTTACAGACAGATACAGTAATGGTTCGCAGCATTTTGCAAAAGCTGAGAACTGAAATAATCATCAGTACACAAGTACAGGAAACTGGATTAAAAAGAGATTCAGCTCTTAGTTCTGCCTGAACCACAGAGCCTCCTTGAGCAATCTTTCATAACCTTGTCAATGTTACTAACCAGTAAAATGCATGGTTAGAGGAAGGTTCTAGAATCTGGCTGCTGGATCATCTCCACGGGCCTCTTTTGAATCTAATAACTTAGAAATTTCTTCTGACCTTTTACCACATTCTGAAGAACCATGTGTCTCAAGTGTACTCACCAGCTCCACAGCAGTAGGTAACTGGCATGTTGAAGCCTGAGGAATAGCAGATAAGAATCAAACTTCCTGGGATGTGTGCTTAGAATTAGAATACAAGGAGTGAAGAAAATTCTTCTCAGATACACCCTCAAAATACCCACTGATATCACTGGAAACTCTGTGGGATCAGATGAGGACAGGTTGCTCATTTGGGAGCAAAACCCAGCAATGAGCTGGCACTCAGTTATCCACATTAGACTGATGTGGCTGCTTGGTCCACAGGCTTAATCAAAGATATGGCCTAGCACAAAACACCTGCAGAAGACTATGAGCTCTCTGGTGTGAGAGTGTTGTCTGAGTCACCATTGTACATTGTATCCCCAGCATCGAGTCAACAGTATTTGATTAGTAAACATTTGTAGAGCTAAACTGAGTCCTTTAAGCAAAGACAGCCTACCACACAGAAATGTAAATGTCTAAAATGGAAAGTCCCTAAAGACCAGAGACAGCACTCAATATGAGCCTTCTTCAATAGTTTGACAAGAGAAACATCAGGAAAATCATAATTGTCCAAAGAAGCAATCATTTTCATGATTGGATTTAATCCAGAAACTGCTCTTCCTGCCAAAATGCAGAGTAAGATCTCACCCCTCCTCCCACACCCATACACATCCCAAAATGCAGAAAAGAGAAATGGAGAACAGAGATCTGAAAGTTGTAGCATGGAGTGTCACTTTACTACTGAAGTCAGCAATAGTAATTAACATCAATTGATGGGACAGTGGGGCTTCCCAGGTGGCGATAGTGGTAAACAACCTTCTTGCCAATGCAGGAGACATAAGAAATGCAGATTCAATCCCTGGTTCAGAACTATACCCTGGAGGAGGGCATGGCAATCTGCTCCAATATTCTTGCCTGGAGAATCCCATGGAAAGAGCAGCCCCATGAGCGGGCTACAGTCCATAGGGTTACAAAGAGTCTCATACGACTGAAGTGACTTAGCACACACTCATGCCTAATGTGACAATATATGCCAGCTCCCATAAGAACTCTAAATGTATTATCTAATTTAAGGTTTATCCAAGACCTATTGGATCAATATTATTATCATCATTTTGTAGAAAAACAATCACCGTTGTATTTGAAAAAGCCCGAAGTCTGGGCAAATTAGAAGACAGATGACTAAATCTACAGCAGATTTAAGATAGCTCTGGATTTAAAACCTGAACTTCTAGTAGTCAACCCTTAAGCAAATAGGAATATTCTCCAATTAAGGAAAATTCCATGAGGTGAGAAAGCATCATAGAAAAGAACAATATGAAACACAGGAAATGAGTCAGCAAATCAGAAGTCAGAAATGATGTGGTCAGGAAAAGAAACAATTACCATAGCCACAATTGGAGAAAGGTTTCATTTGTCTCATTGGGTATGATCTCAGTGAGTACAATCCCAGTATATTCACACCTTAGGATGCATTAGAAAAAGAAAGAAGCCAGCAATGAGGTACACAAAAGAACATATTTTTTGCCATGACTGGTGCTAGGCAGAATTGTTGGCTATGCTGAAATAAGGGGCTTAAGTTTCAGATCTGAGTACAAATTGTGATTCTCTTACCAACTGGTCACATGACCTTGGCAAGGTTACTAAATCTAAGTCTCAGATTCCCATGCCAGAGCAAAGGACATGGACTAAAACTCAAAGGCTATTTCTAACACTAAAAGTTCATGTCTTGGATGATTTGTTTATCTTGGTGTCCTCCTGGATCCTATTTCTGACCCAGTGCTTCTTTTCCTTCTTCATAGTCTCCTTACAGTTTTCTTCCTTTTCATGAAACTTGTATATAAGTCAGGGTTGCAGCAGGAAACATATGGCATTTACAAACAAAGATAACCCAAGAAGATTTAGACTAGGAAAAACGTGTAGGGAAGGTATCAGAGACATGGTGCAGTCCCTTGGATGAGGGAGCAGTTTTCAGGATCCATAAGGGAAGAGATATATAGAGATAATGATCACTTTGAAAAAAGCTATGACTTCGGAATCAAGGGAATGAGAACCAAAATCCATACTTCTTCCTTCTTATGTCCTACTGAGGCTGCACATCAGATAAACCCAACTGGACATCAGAAGAAAGGCAATTTGTTGATGTGGTTCATATAGGTCAACCATACAGGGCACAGGACAGGATGCAGTTGGTAGAAAATATGGAAGATATCCAGATATACCATGGAGAAGGAAATGCAACTCACTCCAGTATTCTTGCCTGGAGAATCCCATGGACAGAAGGAGACTGGCAGGCTGCAGTCCATGGGGTCACAAAAGAGTTGGACATGACTCAGCAACTAGAACAACAACAAAACAAGAGAGGAGGAACAAACCTGATTTGTGAGCCTCCCAGTGGCATAGGCTGGCATCGTCTACTCCACCCATATAGAAGATCAACCTTGATTATCATCTTATTCAGTACTCAGCCAATAAATATTTGTTCAATGTGTTGAGCACTGATCTAGGATCTGGGGACAAATCAATGAAAACATTCTTTACAAACATTGTTAACCGGGGAGATTAACAAATATACTGAAGCACTGGTAAGCGCTTTTGAGAAAATAGGCTAAGGGGTTTGAGTGTGGGGATTGGAGAGGGAAACATGTAGTTACAACAGCTGATCATGCAAGACATCATGGAAACTATTTTGACCACAGAACTGAAGGAAGTGAAGGGCCAAGTCATGAAGGTACTGGGGAAAAGTGTGAAATATTGAAGTCCCAAGGTAGATGCATGTTCTCATACTTAATGAGTGGTGAGTAACAGGAGGATCAAGTTGGGCATTGGTAGCTTGGTAGCTCAGGGGAACCTGGAATTATAGCCCTCACTTTGTAAATCTAAGTAAGAACTTCGGTTTTTATTGCAAGTAAGATGAAAAACATGGGGAAATGACCTGATGTCATTAGGTTTTAAAAGTGTCATTCTGCTGCTGGGTTGAGAATAGGGAGGAGGCAGAATAGAATGAGATGGACAAGCTAGGAGACACCTGCAAATCCCACTTCCTTTCAAGATTTGGGGAAGGGTGGTTTTGATGGAGGTGGAGGAAAAATATTGTTTGGGGAGATGTTTGGGGGTTAGAACTCAGCCTTTACTGCTGGATTGGAAGTAAGACGTGAAGACAAGGAAAGAGGCAAGAATGACTAAGTTTTTGCCTGAGCAACCAGAATGTTAACTAAGCGATTGCAGTATAGTGTTACTTCTATTTCCTCAAAGTAGCATGTTTAACTTTCAGGGTAGTTACAGCACCATACAATTTCTCAGCATATACAAAAAGAAAAATAATTCTTACTGAACTATATTTACCTCCCACTTCCTAAGCTGTGTTGAGGTCATTTATAATATTAAAACTGAAATAAAGCCAAATAGTTGGAATGGAAGTAAAAACATGAATAAATAGAACTGGAAAGCATAAAAACTGAAGAAATATTCCCTAATTTTGTCTATCACTGAAAGAACAAACTAAATTACTTAAGTTACAGAACTTAGAATCAAGAAAGATGTTTTATTAGATGCTTCACTGGAACTTTAATCGTTTTTTGAGCCCCACCTCACAAATCCCGAATTAACAAAATTTGCTAAAGAAGTTCCAGCATCCACCCAAAGGCTCATCAGGGATGAGCCCTCCAGAGTGAGAGAAAAAGCTCATTCTCCAGATGTGGATCCTTAAAGAATGCTTGATTATTCTTTTGCCCATTTTCAAAGCCTGCGTATGTGTGTTCAGTTGTTTCAGTCATGTCCGACTCTTTGCAACCCTATGGACCGTAGCCCACCAGGAGCCTCTGTCCGTGGGATTCTCCAGGCAAGAATACTGGAGTGGGTTGCTATGTCTTCTCCAGGAGATCGTCCCAGCCCAGGGATCGAACCTGAGTCTCTTTGCAGTCAGATTCTTTACCTCTGAGCAAAACCTATATGCCTCCTGCCAATCTCCTTCACCACTCAGATGCTGTCTCAGATTCCTAGGTAAAGTGCCCCTCCCTTTTTTCCCCAAATCTTTCCTGACTTCTGGAAGGTCTGAGTTTTTCTTCTAACTCTTTCTCTCTTTCTTTCTCAGATAAATACCCTTTCTGAGCTGAGACTCTTCCCTGTTCTGTATGATCCTTTCTTTTTTTTTGCCCAGGGGCCCGCCGGCATATTCCTAATATGGAATCGGAGGAGCCAGCATATCTCACTTCTTCCTACTTAAAGGAATGTGTGAGAGTCATTTCCTTTGAGCCATTGCCCTGACACCTAAAGTTTTCATAAGGAATAAACAAACCGGCAGGTTCCGCCAGATTTGTACACTCCTCAGAGGCATCCTCAAGATCTAAAGTCATAAGCACTAAGGTTACTCACCTTCTCAAACATCCTCTAATACAAGCCTCATGTTTGGACACTGAAGCAGGCTGACTTTGCATTGAATCCTTCATGATTAGAATTTGATGAAGACCTAGGATTTTTTTTTTTTTCTTAGAACAGGCTCAGAAAACACTATATAATTTAATCTATCCTATAAGACTTCTGGAACTAGAATTAGAAAAATGGAACTACTCCAGAATCCAGGATCACTGCTCAACTTACCATGGACGTAGTCTGAAAATCTGGATCTGATGAGAGCGTCAAAAACACTTTAAATGAAGAAAACAAATTAAGCGTTTTAGCCTGCCTGAGACATCAGAACCTCTTTAAATGAGGAAAGCCAGTAAATCTTTCTATGGAGGTAGTAGAGAGAAGCAGAATTCTCAGATCTGTTTCATGGAATTAATGCCAAAGCCAGAAAGAACAAGAGAAGCAAGGCAGATATACATTCTTGAAATAAAAGTCAGAAAATAGAAACACAATAATGTATTGCCACTCTTCCAATATACAAACCTGTTTATATAAACTATGTTTCTTCAGTGTAAATATAACACATTGATATACATTCTTCAAAGAGGAAAATAATAGATACTATTTAAAAAGTCAAAGGTTAAAACCATTAAATGACCTGTTTGTGGAAATAAGGAAATACCTAACATCCTCCTTAGACTGAGCTACAGACATTGGTGTGGGCATAAATCTTTCTCTTAACAATAATTTTTATTGATCACATTACGTTCCAGGAACTGTGTGATTTCTTAACAGGTCATGGAAAGTTTAGGGAGTGCCCTTGTTCCCCTTAAAATACACATTCCTCATTCACATTAGACTTTCCTTTCCTTAATTCTAAACCTCTACTTACCCACAGTGTTCTTTGGATGTTCAGAAGTAAGAAGAGTTGGTGACTGGTGAAGTTCAGAATATGTCAGAATCTACTGAAAATGACATTTCTAGAGGTTTGAGTCCTAATTTCACTGCTTAAAGAAAGAAAGTGAAGTTGCTTAGTCACGTCTGACTCTTTGCGACCCCATGGACTGTAGCCTACCAGGGTGCTCCGTCCGTGGAATTTCCCAGGCAAGAGTACTGGAGTGGGTTGCCATTTCCTTCTCCAGGGGATCTTTCCGACCGAGGGATCTAACCCAGGTCTCCCACACTGGAGGCAGATGCTTTACTATCTGTCCTCTTCTGTTAGGTTCATACCATTTCTTTCCTTATTGCCTTCTAAATAGTTAATTTGGTTTAGATCTTATTCCCATTCTGAAGTTCCATATCAATTAGAAAAATCAAGTAGGTTCCAGGAGGATATCCCAGGATATTTGCTGAGGGCTGGTTACAATCCCTACTCAACAGACCTTATGCCCGGAGACACCATGGGGCTAAAGAACTTTCTGAAACCCGTGAAATTGGGACACCCTCTCCTAACTGATGTTTGACCTGTCAAATGCTGGTTCCTGAAGATTCCAATTATACCTCTTATTAGAGGACAGAAATTGTGCTTCATTTTTTTTTGTAAGTCTATGCCTGGTACAGGCCTGATGTACAGAAAAGTGCTCAGCCATGCTTTGGGAAAAGAGTAAGGAAAGTAGAAAAGGAGAGAATAGTACATATTTAAATACAGGACTAGACCAAAGAATATGTTGTAAATAAATATTTTCCTGTGTCCTCTTCTGTTTTTAATCTCAAGATTATTTTTTAGGTCTTTTACTACTTAACTTTTTATCCTTTTAAGTTTTTCCTCTAATGGGAATAAGCTATGAGAACAAAGATTTCCCTTTTTCTTTTCTTTTTCATATATACTTCATAGCATGGAGCACAGGGTTACCAGACGCTTTAAAATATTTATGATTTGATGATTGGTCTGTAACCAATACTTTTCCATGCATTTGTACATGTGTGCTAAGTCACTTCAGTCGTGTCCAACTCTTTGCTACCCTATGGACTGTAGCCCACCAGGCCCCTCTCTCCATGGGAGTCTCCAGGCAAGAATACTGGAGTGGGTTGACATGCCCTCCAGGAGATCTTCCCAACCGGAGGATCGAATCCATGTCTCTTGTATCTCCCAAATTGACAAGCAGGTTCTTTACTACTAGCGCCACCTGCAAAGCCTACTTTTTCATATTGAATTTAAATTTAAAGTAAAATTTTAGTCCAAAATATTTCCTAAATTAATCCATAGCTAGAAGTCTTTTTTTTTTTTTTTTAAACCACCTTTAGATTCTGCAGAATCAGGTATGGTTACTGATAAACTTTTTCTATTTTCCCTGTTAGCTTAGTTGGTAAAGAATTCACCTGCCATGCAGGAGATCCTGGTTCAATTCCTGGGTCAGGAAGACCCGCTGGAGAAGGAATAGGCTAGAGAAGAGAAAGGAAACTCACTCCAGTATTCTGGCCTGGAGAATTCCATGGACTGTATAGTCCCCAAGGTCACAAAGAGTCAGACACAACTGAATGACTTTCACTTTCCCTTTCAACCATATTTGACATAGATTTCATGTGGACTTTTCAAGTGATTACTATAGTATTATCTAAATTATTAACTAAAAAGTTCAGTTGCATATTCAAATAACAGCATTCTAAAGAAGTTGCTAATGTTTCCTTCTAGAATCCATTATTATACTTTTCTCTATTAGCAAAAGGAAAAGTGATTACTATACTATCATCTAAATTATTAACTAAAAAGTTCAGTTGCATATTCAAATAACAGCATTCTAAAGAAGTTGCTAATATTTCCTTCTAGAATCCATTATTATACTTTTCTCTATTAGCAAAAGGATAAGTTTTTTTTTGCTAAGTTTTCTAATTAACACTTTTAAAGTATACATACAAGCTTTATTGTAACCCCCCAAAATTATATGCAGAGTAGAATTGTCTTTATTTATTACAAATTCAGGGAACAAGGCTATTCTTAATTTCCTTGCTATATGGTACTAGATGAAATCATTACTAATAATAAGTCAACAAGTTAACACTTCATCCCTATTAACACAGAGAGATCTAGATAACAGTCTATATCAAACCAATACAATTCATTAGGTATTGGGAGAGGCAGAGAGAAGCAAACAAGAGTTTGTTGTAGAAAACAGGTGTTCTTTTCTTTTTAATTGAAGTTGGGTTAAATTCTTGTGTTTAATAAATTGGCATGATTGATTTGAAGTTGCTGAATATTAAAAATTCTTTTTAATCAAAAGTAGATTGTGTTCCTGAACCAAAGGCCAACAAGTATTTCCTTAGTCTTTACTATCTACATGACCCCATTAGGTGCTATACAAAGTACTATATAATATGATTAATTATTACTCACATGAGCTTATAATCATGTTAGAAAGGAAAAAATATGCAACAGAAGTGCCAAAACCAGTTAGTATTCTGCAAAGTAGTCCATGTTTCTTATGTTGTTATTCTTTTAAAAAATTCTCAAGAAGCAACATATGGCTTCTAGAAAAGGTGATAATGTAAACAACATTTAAGATCTGGCAGAAAGAATAGGCCTAAATAAATATTTAATCTGAAAAACTCAAGCAATTGTTAAAAACACAGTTTAGAGGCAAAACAAACCATGGAAATTGTGTGTATTAAAGCCCAGATGATTAGAAAAGCAACAGAGGAAAGTCAACAAAAGAAAGTTCAATATAACAGTCCTGGGGGAAAGCAGGTGCAAAACAAAAGTGCCCAAAATAAGGAGGGCGTCAATCAGAAAGTTTCCTTTCTCTCTGGGCCCTGCATTTCTTCACATAACATGGAAGCCCAAGCCAGCTCAGAAATTCAAGCTAGAGCATAGATCCTTAGGCAGCAAATGGGAGTTCACATAAAGAACTCTTTTCCCACTTAAGGAAGGAAGGAGAGACTGAATTACTATGCAACCAGAAAGGCTAATGGGCCAGAAGTGGCCCCAGCATACACCATTCATTATGTGTACAATAATTCCAGTATGAAGGCAATGAGGATGGATGTCTAACTCACAGATTTATCATCCAGTAAGCTGATTTGTAAAAAATAAATAAATAAATAAATAAACAGCAGACCAAAAAGTATTATATAGCATGTGAAAGTATTAGTCACTCAGTCATATCTGACTCTTTGCGACCCCATGGACTGTAGCCTGCTTCTGTCCAAGGAATTCTCCAGGCAAGAATATTGGAGTGGGTAGTCATTCCCTTCCCCAGGAGATCTTCCCAACCCAGGGATCAAACCCAGATCTTTTGCATTGCAGGCAGATTCTTGACTGTCTGAGTTACCAGGAAAGCCCACTATAGAGCATATTTCCTTACAAAAATCTTATTATAAGTAAAAAGAGGTACATTTTTTATTACCAAGGTCACTGCCACTTTCAGGAAATAATCACATTTGTGAGTTGAGTATAGAACACCTTGTACTTAAGGTATGCTGGAAAAAATGCAGGGCAGGAAATTTATCAAGTATAAAGTATTTACCTCCTGTCAGAATACAAGAGATGTTGGGAAATGCTTATTAAATAAACAAACAAGTAAAATGAAGATGAGGACTTGATGTAGCTCAATTTAAGAAACAGTACAGAGAACCATACAGACCAACAAAAATATTATTGCCGTTAAAGAGCAAGTGATTTCAAGCTAAGAAGTTTAAATTTTGGACTTAAGTCCATTAGCAGTGGAGAATTCTTTAGCCTTTCCGGGAGGGGCAGGAAGGGATTTGTGGGACAGGAACAGAGAAGCAGACATAGACAAGAGACTTGTGGACACAAAAGAGGAAGGAGAGGATGGAACAAACTGAGACAGTAGCATTGGCGTATGTCCACCATCATGTGTAAAATATGTATAACAGATAGCTGGTGGGAAGCTGCTATGTAACACAGGGAACTCAGCTCGTATTCTGTGATGAGCTTGGGAGAAGGGCTGGAGGGGTGGGAAGGAAGCTTAAGAGGGAGAGGACATATGTATACCTATAGCTGATTCATGTTGTACAGCAGAAACCAATACATTATAAAGCAATTATCCCCCAATTAAAAATAAAAATGAAAAGAAAGAAGGCTAATTGGAAAATATGAATAAAGCTCTCTGCCAATGTTTCATAACTCAAAAGAACATGAAAACACCATAACCCAATAAGCCAACTAAGAAACTACCACAACTCAGATATGACATTAATAGGGGGTACATTTTTTTTTTTAAAGAGTGATGCTTTGTGGGCAGGGAAAATTGTTCTTTTGTGCACGTGCTGGTCTGGGTGTTCAGTTGTGTCTGACTCTTTGCAACCCTATGGACTATAGCCCACCAGGCTCCTCTGTCCTAGGATTTCTAAGCAAGATCACTAAAGTGGGTAACCATTTCCTTCTCCAGGGCATCTTTCTGACCCAGAGATCAATGCCAAAGGAGGAGGAAATTTCACTGGTTATGGAATGAGGTAAAGAGGGCAAAGAAGATGAAAAATCTATGATGATAGTGGTGAAAGCAGGAACACAAGGTGCTAAATAATAATGATTGTAAAGAAGAGAAAATTAGTAGAGAAGCTCAATAGTGAAGACCACCAGAAACTTAGAAAATCTCCATATAAAATCCAGGTGAACCATATGAGTGGCTGCCAAATTAACCTGCTTAAAATGAACTTTGCACATCATTTTTCACAATCAAAAGAAGCAAACTGTGACTCTTCACCACTCATGCCTGAACTTCCCTGGTGGTTCAGAAGGTAAAGCATCTGCCTCCAATGCGGGACACCTAGGTTCAGTCCCTAGGTCAGGAAGCTCTCCTGGAGAAGGAAATGGCAACCCACTCCAGTATTCTTGCCTGGAAAATCCCATGGACGGAGAAACCTGGCAGGCTACAGTCCATGGGGTCGCAAAGAGTCAGCCACGACTGAGTGACTTCATTTACACTGACTTTCACCACTCATAGGATTCAGTCTGTATCTACTAACTTCAGCATCCAAGACCCCTCACACTTGGGCCTTACCTGCTTCTTCTCTTCCACACTCAAACACCTTCTACTCCAATCAGACTGGTCACTTTTGCCAGCTTAACTCACATGTTTGTGGTCTCGGCAACATTACCATTCAACTCTCTTACTCCGCATTCTCTTCCTTAGCTTCATATTTAATAACTTTTCCTTCCTCCATATAATGTTGGCCCAGGAAGCCATTTTTTCCTTGCATTGGCTCTGGGAAGACCACTTCCGGTAGCTTTCATACAGTACCTAATATTACTAGGGGAGGAATGCTGACAGTACTAACATCTATCTGCTCTCCTTGGCCCATTTTTCACCTATCCCAACTCGATCCATTTATCCAATGTTGGCTTCTATACCCAGAATTCAAAACTTTGCTGAATGAAGTTGCATAATTGGTTCATTTTAACATTTCCTACCAAGGCAACGCCCTTAATTCACTCACAGCAGGACATTGCACATTTCTCTTAACTCAGTCCCATTCTTTCTAACTTCTTTAAATTATTAATTGGTTCTTCAACTGCCTCCCCTTCAGTATGAATGAGTTCCCTGGGTGGAAATTCCCTCAGCCTTTCCTCCGGCCCCCAAAGTATAAACCTGTCCATATCCACCCCATCCCTAAAGATTTTTCTAGAAGAAGAACTTTCTTTTCTTCTAATGACTCCTCCTGTGCTCTGGATCTCAGCTTCTCCCATCTTTACTACTTATCCTTTCTTGACCAACTCTTCATCCTTCTCAAACTTTCCCTATTCCATTCAAAGCAAGCTTCTTGAAAGAATAACCTATACTCTCTCTCTTCACTTTCTCTCCTTTATTCAGTCCTCAGTTCATTGTAATCTGGCTTCTGTCCCGTCATCCTTTGCATCTCTTCTTATCAGTGTCCCCAGCCACCTTATAATAACAAAATCCAACCACCATGTCAATGTCTCGGTGACATTTTGTAACGGGTGACCACATCTTCACTCCTCTGTGAAAGGTCCCTGTCATGCTACAACATGACTTTTTCTTGAATCCTTTCCGATCTCTAGTATCTCTCTTTTACTTGTGCTTTTTCAGAGCCTCATTTTTGGGCTATCCCATCCATGCCAACACCTTAACTCAATGCTTTTCAATCCTGGCTGACCATTAGAATCATCTGGACAGTACTTTAAAAATACTAATGCATGAGACCCACTTCCAGAGATTTTAATTCAATGAGTCTGGGAGGGAACCGAGGCAGCACTCTTTTTCAAGCTCCCCAAATGATGCTAGCATGTACTTGTGGTATAAAAAAAAACACAAAAAACCCACTGCTTTAACACGTGCTTCCCAACTTTGTCTTTTCAGAGAAATCACCTGGGGCAGTTGTGAAACATGTGTACCGGATCCTGACTCTGAAATTCTAGTTGAATAGGCCAAAACTCAGAATCCAAAAAGTGACTAGAGACTCTCCTTTCCACTCACATCTATTGGACAATACTTAAAGCTCTAGTTTTGGGGGGACATCTGCTATGTGCTGGATAACTCACATTTATTTTCAAGCTTAGAGCTTTCTCCTATGTGCTCACAGAGCAATTTCCATACATGCTATTCATTTGTGTCCCCTTTGCCGTTTTTTTTTTTTTTTTTTTTTTTGGCCATGCCATGTGGCTTATGGGATCTTGTTTCCCCAACCAGAGATTGAACCTGGGCTCCCAGCAGTGGGAGCACAGAGTCCTAATCACTGGACCTTCAGCTAATTCCCCCGGTGTCTCCTTTACTTGATTGTGAAGCCCTACAGGGCAGAGATTCTGTCCCTCAAATGAATTTCATTTGAACTAGTAAATTGTCCAGTACATGTTAGCTCAATAAATAATTGTATAAAATACTGAATGAACAAGCAATTAAATTATTTCTATATATAACCATTCCTAACACAAAATATAGATGACTTTCTAAGCCTTTTTGTATTCTTGACACACACATTAGGTCAGGGTTCATAATGATGGATGAAAATTTTCTGTAATCAGTATTTTTACCTGTAAAATCATTCTGTATAATCATGTGATTCATTTTTCTCTCTGCCAGTTTCTTCTCTCTTAGCACTGATTCCCACTTGGCCAAATGACTTATAAATGTTATGGTATATTTTTGGAATCTCCTTTGTGGGAGGTATAGAGCTCATGAACTTTGAACTTGAACTTCTCTTTTCTTCTCATTTGTATAATAAAGATAAGACATACTTGTGATTATTAAAATAAGAGAAGCTCTGGCCAGAAATTTTTTTTTTCTTGAAGTGTCAGTTCTTGTGAGAAAAATCCATGCAACTTACATAAATCCAAGGAATAGTCTTTCTTTAAATTTCTTATTGGTTCCATAGTCACTATTACATGTGACTATATCTTCACAATCCTTATGTTTTTCACCACAGTCTCAGAAAATATTCTGTCTCTCCCCAGATTCATGCCTAACCAGTTCACATGTGTCTTTAATCATATTGGCCCCTTCTAGAATGTGCTACATCCTTTGTCTGCCTGGAAAACTGTGACTGGTCCCTTGAAACCCTCCTGATACAAGGTTAGTCATTTCCTCATTTGTTTTACCTCTGTCTGGACACAGACTTTTCCATCTTTGCACTCGTCATAATGTACTGTAACTTTGGTTTACAAAGTTTATTCAATAGATTTTGAACTTATCAAGGGGAAAGATCAAGTTTTATTAACCTACTTTTTCCCAGGGCTGAAGGCAGTGTTGAAGCATGGACATGATATTTGTGGAGTTGAATTGCTTCTGGAACCAGATTTTTACTCTACTTTTAACATCAGTTCTTCCAAAACTCCATCTCCTCACCATCATTCAACTTTAACTTTGGAGTCAGAGAGCTATAAGTTAAAATCATTACTGACCCTCTGTTTTTGTTTTGTTTATCTGATCTTGAATTTTTTTGTTTGTTTGTTTTTTTAACTGTGAAATGGAGATTATCAGACCTACTCACAGTGTTGCTTGTATAATTAAATTAAAGGATGTATATAAATAGCTTAATACAATAAATGTCCAAAACAGGTACTCAGTAATTGCTGACGATGTGGTGGTTGTCATAATTGTGGAGCAGGTTTGTTTTTGGTGGAGTTTTTGGATCATTCACTCCAGGGTTCTCCCAGTAAATTTTAGTACTGAAAATGCAGTTCTCTATTAAGTAGTCAGGCATGCTGAGTAAATCTAAACCTTCCCTGTTTGGCACTTCAATCACAAACTCTTAAATCCCTCTTCTCACCTTTCATGCTTCCTTGGATATTTCCCGAAATGAGGAGGGAGTTGTGTAATCCTTTCTGTAGATAAAAAAGTCAAGCTTTGGGACTAATCCTCTCATGCCCTACATTCCTGTTTACTTTAGTCACTCCAGGAACTGCAAGTCATCTCTCATTACATGAACTCTCATCCCCATATCAATTTTAATATACCCTAATCTGGAGCAATCTTCCACTCCTCCCTGCTCTCTCAAATGCTTCCATTGTACCCTCTGGAATTCCTGAGAACTCATCAACTTAATCCGTGGGATTCTCAAATCCATCACTTTCCTGCTCTAGTGAAAACTTCTTTTCCATTGTGGTTACTGCATACCCTCCAAAAGGTATTTATTTTATTTTATTTTTTTAACCTCTTAAATATCCCACAAATCTTGAGGGTGGGGTAGATGCTCCCCTTTGTTTCCTCCTGGGAGTTCCAAATCAGTTTCTCTCTCCTTCCTCTAAAGAAAACTTCCAGCTCCCTTGTAGTTCATGCCTTGTGGCAGCCTCCACTCAAGCTCCCTGCCCTTGTTCCGATCATGAGCAGACACTGAGGTCACACCTTCTCGCTCAGTGAAAATTTAGCAGGTATCTCGCTGACTCTGCACCGCTTCCTTTCCTTTCCTCATCATCCTTGGTGCTTGTGACATCTGTGTAACTCGCATTGTAGAGAATCCTTTCAATAATCTAGTTCTCAGTGTCTTGACGTCCTCATGGCCAATGATCTTGCCCTTATTTCCTGCAACCACCTGCTTCCATATCATATGCTAGATCCTTTCATTGTCATCAACTGCAGATCTCAACAACCTCCATTTGAAATATCTGCCTTCGTGATTGCCTCTTCCTATTTATTTTCAGTTAATCTCTTTCATGCACCATTCAAAGATTCTGCACTTGAGAAAATGTATTTCTATTTAGGAGATGGATTCTATCAATCTTTGCCTGTCTTTCATTCTTTTCACATCCTCACTTCCCTCCTTACTCAGTATAAAAAAAATCACTCCTCACACAATCCCTTGACAACATTGCTCCCTCTCTTCCTTCACTGTATGGTTGCCTGACAAAACTCCACCCTGGTTGAATCCCAGCTTCTGTCTGTTCTGTGCTTAACTCTGAGAAGCTGGACATGACTTGACAAAATACACGATGGAGTTAACTTATCTCACTGAAAAATATATGACCACTACCTACAGTGGGCCCACGATATTCTAAGCAATTCTATTACATGTCCCAATTCAATTTACTACCCCAGTCTGCAAAATGACTATGTCATCACTCAAGAGTTTCTTGTTGAAATCTCTAATACACTCTCTGTCTTCTTTAATTCATCTTATCCCCCTACTTCATATTTTACTGCTAAAGAAGAACAATCAGAAAAGAATATCCACATATTCCCACCCACCGATGTATGGACCTTCCAGGTAGCACTAATGGTAAAAAATCCACCTGCCAGTTCAGGACTTCACTTCACTCTTCTTCCTGTTGCCATGGATGTACACACACCTAAAGACAGCCCATCACCTCACACAGGTTAGAATAGCTATTACAAAAAAGACAAGAAATAGCAAGTGTTGAAGAGGATGTGGAATACTCATACACTGTTGGTGGAAATGTAAATTTCCATTTCCATTGATACAAATGTTACAGCCACTATGGAAAACAGTATGGAGATTCCTTAAAATACTAAAAAAAAAAAATAGAGCTACCATATGATCCAGCAATCCCACTTCTTGATATATGCAAAAAAAAGTGAAATGTGTTATCGCAAAAAGATATCTACATCCTCATGTTCACACTGTATGATTCACAATAGCCAAGATATAGCACTAAGTGTCTATCAACGGATGAGTGAATGAAGAAAATATAATTTTATACACACACATACACACTCAGAGGAATGTTATTCAACCATAGAAAGGAAAGAAATCTTGCCATTTGTGACAACAGGGATGAACCTAGGGAACATTATGTTAAGTAAAATAAGTCAGGCACAGAGAGACAAACACTGAACAATCTCAATTATATATAGAATATAAAATAGCTGAACCCACAGAATAGAATGGTGGTTGCCAGGCTTGGGAAAAATGGGGAGATGTTGGTCAAAGAGACCTAAGTTTCAATTATGAAGGATGAATAAATTCTGGAGCTCTAATATACAGTATGGTGACTATAGTTAATGGTGCTGTACTATATAGTTGAAATTTGCCAAAGGGGTAATTTTTAGTCCTCACCAACACACACACATACAAAACGATAACTATATGAGATGATAGATATGTTAACTAGCTTGACCCCTAGTGATCATTTCACAACATATACATACATCAAAACATCAAGCTGTAGACCTAATATTGGCAATTTGTATTATCAATTAGAACCCAGTAAAACTGAAAAAAGTCAATTTGTCCATACAAACTTTCTAGGGTCTGTCCACTGGAACTCATTTCCACTCATCTTACTCAAGGACTTTGTTTTGATAACTGTCCCCCAACTTCTCTTGAATCATCACTCATGTCTTATTTACTAGGATAATCAATAGTCAGAGATCAAATTGCCAACATCTGTTGGATCATAGAAAAAGCAAGAGAGTTCCAGAAAAACATCTATTTCTGTTTTATTGACTATGCCAAAGCCTTTGACTGTGTGGACTATAACAAACTTTGGAAAATTCTTAAAGAGATGGGAATACCAGACCACCTGACTTGCCTCTTGAGAAACCTGTATGCAGGTCAGGAAGCAACAGTTAGAACTGGACATGGAACAACAGACTGTTTCCAAATCGGGAAAGGAGTATGTCAAGGCTGTATATTGTCGCCCTGCTTATTTAACTTATATGTAGAGTACATCATGAGAAATGCTGGGCTGGATCAAGCACAAGCTAGAATCAAGATTCCCTGGAGAAACATCAATAACCTCAGATATGCAGATGACACCACCCTTATGGCAGAAAGTGAAGAAGAACTAAAGAGCCTCTTGATGAAAGTGAAAGAGGAGAGTGAAAGCTGGCTTAAAGCTCAACATTCAGAAAACTAAGATCTTGACATCTGGTCCCATCACTTCATGGCAAATAGATGGGGAAACAGTGGCAGACTTTGCTTTTTTGGGCTCCAAAATCACTGCAGCCGGTGATTGCAGCCATGAAATTAAAAGATGCTTACTCCTTGGAAGAAAAATTATGACCAACCTAGACAGAATATTAAAAAGCAGAGACATTACTGTGCCAACAAAGTTCCATCTAGTCAAGGCTGTGGTTTTTCCAGTAGTCATGTATGGATATGAAAGTTGGACCATAAAGAAAGCTGAGTACCAAAGAATTTATACTTTTGAACTGTGGTGTTGGAGAAGACTCTTGAGAGTCCCTTGGACTGCAAGGAGATCCAACCAGTCAATCCTAAAGGAAATCAGTCCTGAATATTCACTGGAAGGACTGATGCTGAAGCTGAAACTCCAATACTTTGGCCACCTGATGAGAAGAACTGACTCATTGGAAAAGACCCTGATGCTGGGAAAGATTGAAGGCAGGAGGAGAAGGGGATAACAGAGTTTGAGATGGCTGGATTGCATCACTGACTCAATGGACGTGAGTTTGAGTAAACTCCAGGAGCTGGCGATGGACAGGGAGGCCTGGGCTGCTGCAGTTCATGGGGTCGCAAAGAGTCAGACACGACTGAGCAACTGAACTGAACTGAACTGAACTGAATCAATACAAAAGCTTGCTGTAAACATCTGCCTTAAAACAAACAAAATCAAATTTTCTTTGATGTTACATTCTCATTTCACATTCCCCTCCTCTATATTTCCTTTCACTTTTTCATTTCTACCCTCCTTTTCAGAAAATTAATAAAATCTGAGTGCATAATAATGTCTCCACTCGTGTCACTCTTCTGAAAACACTCCAGTCAGTCTTTTGACTTCCAGCTCCATGGAAACTGCTGTTGTCAACATTGTCTCCACCTTGCCTAATCCTATGGACAAACTTACTTGCCCTCAGAGTAGCAATTCCACATAGTTGACCACCACCTGCTTCTTGGAACATTTTATATTGAGTTTCCAAAAAATCGTTCTCATCTCAATATCATCCCTACTTCTGGATTTTTCCTCTTAATATATTCTCAACATCGCAGCTGAATTGATTTAGTTAAAACACTGATGAAATTATTTCACTCTTCTGCTCAACAAAACTCCATGGAATCTTATATCCCTCGGGGGGGTGGGGGGGGGGGGTGGGAGGGGAGTTCTTCCAGTGCTTTCTAAATCTCTACCTTGCCTTGATTATTGCCAACTAACTGAGTCAGCACTTCCCTCTTCGGTCACTCTGGTCCAGCCACATAGACTACTTGTTCTCCTGAATATGCCAGGCATACTCTTGCCTCCGGGCCTTTGTCCTTGCTGCTCTCTCTCCCTGAAAAGGCAGTCTTCTAAATATTAGCATGGTTGGCACTCTATTCCAGCTAGGTCTCTTTCCAAATGTCACTTTGTCAGGCAAGGACTTTCCCTCTTTGGGAAAGTAGACAGTAGTTACTGTCTAATCCATTAACCTGCTTTGCTTTTCTTCATAGTACCTTATACCACCTGATACATATTATTTATTTGTTTATTGTTTCTCTTCTCCACATAAAAGTCCCACGAGAGCAAAAAGAGTATTTGTTTTTTTTTTCTTTTTACTACTATCTCACCAGCAGCTAGTGGTTTTACTGCACAATAAATATTTGTTGAATGACTAAATAAAACCTTTCTTTTCAATGTCTACATTCCTGTGACCAGCATCTGCATGTGCTTTCCTAAAATCATTAAACATCTTTATCCACAACTTAAACCAAATCCCTGGGACAGTAAATTGAGAAGTTAGGCAAATAGTTTGGCCATAATCCTCTGTTAAGTGTCTTTCCTCTGTCCTAGTACTAAATTTATTGACTCACTCTTAAAATTCTCTCCATTTCCCACAAAACGCAGGGTGGTTGAAGTCCAAAATCAATAAGTATAAGAATGCTTAGAGCAGGAAAGAAGAAAAAAGAGATAATAAAAGGAGAAAACATTTTAAAGGAACTCATAAACATCTTAGAACTGTACTTGGGAAACAAAGATCATGCAGAAAAATTTTGGAAGAAAACACCTCCACAAAAACATGTCCTCTCTCTTCCTCTCCTTTCTCTGTAATAGATGATAATATAATTCTTGCTTAGGCTGGACTGTGCTCTGTCATGCAGAACAAAGGACAGGGCTTTTGGCCTCAGCTTCTAGTTATCTGAGCCCAGATGAAGACAAACAGGATAGGCCCAAGGCAAAACTGTCAAGTGGAAAAACTTGGCTGGCGTTTAGAAATTCCCTTTTCTCTGTTCTCTCCCTGCTGGGTTATACTGCCACCCTCTTCACCTTTAGTGCCCAATATTCTCCTCCTTCTAAAATCTTACCTCTGTCAAAAAGTAAGATGGATATCTTAAAATATTTACATTTATATCCAGGTTGCAATTTCACTTTCAACCACATGTAAGTGGTAAAGACAATGCTGATAATTTTCCTAATAACTAATCTGATCTCCCAGACTAGGAAAAATACTAAACTTAATCCTGTTCCAAGAAGTTCAGACTAAACCACTAACTTCAATTAGTATTTTCATTTAAATGTTTAGTGCCTGCCCATGCTAAGTCACTTCAGTTGTGTCCAACTCTTTGTGACCCTATGGACTGTAGTCTGCCAGGCTCCTCTGTCCAAGGATTCTCCAGGCAAGAATACTGGAGTGGGTTCACAAGCCCTCCTCTAGGGAATCTTCCCAACCCAGGGATCGAACCCACATCTCCTGCAGCTCCCGCACTGTAGGTGAATTCTTTACGGCTGAGCCACCAGGGAAACGTCTCAAGGTAAAATTCCCAGTTTCATGTTTCTCGGCTTTTGACATTTAGATGTGTGCGACCCCGTGGCAGAAGGCAAGATGGGTTGCCTGATCCTAGCATCTTCCTCTGCATTTTCACAGGTTCTGGTTTCAGAGTCACCCTTTCGTTCTGTTTCTTGGATTGGTGACTGTTGAGTTTCATTGACCCATCTGCCTCTTGCTGAGGTGACAGGTGGTACCCACTGCTCGGCTCTCTCTCTCAACTTCTAAGCCTGCTGCTCCTTTGTGCTCTAAGATTAGCCTCTAATCTCAGCAGCCTCATATTTTCTGAGTCTGGAATGTAGAAACTTCTGGACTTCCGGTGTAGGAAACAGAGGGGCAGAGATGCGTGTGTGTGTGTGTGTGTGTGTGTGTGTGTGTGTCCCGCCTCTGTGTGAGTTTCCTAGCTCCTGGATCATGCTGGGCTTGAGAATTCTCCTAGACCTTGGCAGCTTCACCTCTGTACACACAGGGAAGCATGTCACTGATAGGATGATGCCAGGATCCCCCACCTGTCTAGGTGTTTCTGTGGCCCATAACATTGAAAATGTGAGCCCCAAAGTGAGGTGGAGGGCATCAAAGAGTCTGGCGTCTTCTTCCTTATTCTCTGTTCCTTCCTCATTCACAGGGGCCAGAGACCTTCTCATCCTATCAGACTCTGTGTACTCCTTTAATAATAAACAATTTTTGTCATCGCTTTTGCCATTCTGAAGTGGAAAATCATAAAAAATATACTATAACTCTCCTCATGGAACTAAAATCAATATCATATTCTAACTATAAAAAAAAAAGAAAAAAGAAAAAGTAATTTATCTTTATTTTAAAATGTAAATGAATGCTTGGTGATAAGTACAAGGAAAGACATACTGAATTGGTCTGAAGATTAAGTTTATATATAGAAATCACCTGAATGTGACTCTTACAATTTCTCTAATGGAGACTCAAACTCCGTGAATACTTTGTTGGATGATATTTCAAAATAGTGACCAGTAAAATCTCAGTAAACTTGCAAAAGAAACAAAGTTTAATTCTCCTACAGCTTATACTATAGTATGTTTACAGAAATTTTAATGTATATAAATTGGGCGAAAAAAATTTCCTGGCTCAAATACGTTTTCTATCTGTCTGTGGCTTAGGACATTTTATTTCAGTGAACTGGGCCACTCATTCTAGTTGTCTAGAGTCCCTGGACTCTATTCATTAAATACAAAATGTAGCCTCCAAGCATTGTGTGACAACAGTAACAAAGAGCCCCACCACCTTCGAAATGTCTCCTGAAGGGTGATTTTCCATCTCTTGCAAGAATTGCTTTCTCTGCACCAGTTTCCTCCTTCTTCATCTAAGGAGCAAGGCTCATGATGCAGCTATCACTGAAAATGTTATCTGCTTCTCTCTTACTACAAAATTAAACTGAATTTCCAGGAATGACCCTTAATCCAAGAGCCCATTGGATAACTGCAGTTTGGAGTTTCAGAGGATGAAAATACATTGGTTTAATAGCCCCAAGATATAATCTCCATTATACCGTGGCCCCTCTCTCCTGTTGTTAGATTGCCCACATATTAGCCCCTGAGACTTTTTCATTCTAATGCATCAATTTAATGTTTTTCAAATGAAAAAAAAGCAATACATTAATATGGTAAACAAGTTAAATAATATGAAGCAAAGTGAAGTGAAGTCGCTCAGTCATGTCCGACTCTGCAACCCCATAGACTGTAGCCTACCAGGCTCCTCCATCCATAAGACTTTCCAGGCAAGAATACTGGAGTGGGTTGTCATTTCCTTCTCCAGGAGATCTTCCCCACCCAGGGATTGAACTCAGGTCTCCCGAATTGTAGGCAGATGCTTAACCATCTGAACCACCTGACTATAAAATCATTTCTCTCTTCTCCCATTTAATGCTCTCTCCTATATACAAAGACACATATCCACTCATATACATTTTCATATACATATGTCTGTGCATACACACACATGCATACACACAAACAGATTTTATCTTTAACATCAAAATGCCACCATATTGTACACATTGCCCTGGCTGTCCTTTTTCCAGTTAAATAAATATATATTATGGCCACCCCAAAGTGTGTAGAAATTACTTTTCTAAAAAACAATAGGTAAAAGCAAAAAGTGTACTTCACATTTGCTCACATATAAAATTGTCTATAAATATGACTATATCATACTGCTTTCCAAGGAACTCTTTGTCTTTCACTGCACTCCCCTCTTCTCTTCATCTCTAACAGTACACTGCTTCATCCTCCCCTTAACTGCACCCCTCCCAGTCCTGAGTATTTCTTTTTTTCCCATTCTTAATGCCCATTTTTCAGAGAATGAATCCCTCCTGTCAATTCTGTGTGTGTGTGTGTGTGTGTGTGTGTGTGTGTGTGTGCCTGTGCATACATGCATGCTCACTTAGTCACTTAGTCATGTCCGACTCTTCTGTGAACTCATGGACTGTAGCCCACCAGGCCCCTCTTTCCATGGGATTTTCCAGGCAAGAATACTGGACTGCGTTGTAATTTCTTTCTCCAGGGGATCTTCCTGACCCTGGGATTGAATGCATCTCTTTTGTCTCCTGCATTGACAACTGGATTCCTTAGCATTATGCCACCTGGGAAGCCCCTTATTTTGCTTTTTCAGTGTTGTTCAGTTGCTCAGTTGTGTCCATTTCTCTATGACCCCATGGAATGCAGCACACCAGGCTACCCTGTCCTTCACCATCTCCTGGAGCTTGCTCAAACTCATGTCCATTGAGTCAATGATGACATCCAACCATCTCATCCTTTGCCGTCCCCTTCTCCTCCTGCCTTCAGTCTTTCCCAGCATCAGGGTCTTTTCCAATGAGTTAGCTTTTTGCATCAGGTGGACAAAGTACTGGAGCTTCAGCTTCAGCATCAGTCCTTCCAATGAATATTCAGGGTTGGTTTCCTTTAGGATTGACTGGTTTGATCTCCTTGCAGTCCAAGGAACTCCCAAGAGTTTTCCCTAACACTACAGTTCAAAAGCAACAGTTCTTCGGCACTTAGCTTTCTTTATGGCCCAACTCTCACATCTATACATGACTACTGGAAAAACCATAACTTTGACTAGATGTATCTTTGTTGGCAAAGTACTGCTTCTGCTTTAAAAACCTACATTGTCTAGGTTAGTCATAGCTTTTCTTCCAATGAGCAATTGTATTTTAATTTCATGGCTGTAGTCAGCAACTGCAGTGATTTTGGAGCCCCCCCAAAATAAAGTCTGTCACTATTTCCATTGTTTTCCCATCTATTTGCTATGAAGTGATGCGACCATATGCCCTGATCTTATTTTTTTGAATGTTGAATTTTAAGCCAGCTTTTTCACTTGATTTCACTTGATTTTGCATTCCAGGATAACTGGCTCTAGGTGAGTGATCACACCATCATGGTTATCTGGGTCATGAAGATCTTTTTGATCTAGTTCTTCTATGTATTCTTGCACCTCTTCTTAATATCTTCTGCTTCTGTTAGGTCCGTGCCATTTCTGTCCTTTATTGTGCCCATCTTTGCATGAAATATTCCCTTGGTATCTCTAATTCTCTTGAAGAGATCTCTAGTCTTTCCCGTTCTGTCGTTTTCCTCTATTTCTTGGCATTCATCACTGAGGAAGGCTTTCTTATTTCTCCTTCCTATTCTTTGGAACTCTACGTTCAAATGGGTATATCTTTCCTTTTCTCCTTTGCCTTTAGCTTCTCTTCTATTCACAGCCATTTATAAGGCCTCCTTAGACAACCATTTTGCCTTTTTGCATTTCTTTTCCTTGGGGATGGTCTTGATCCCTGCCTCCTGTACAATGTCATGAATGTCCATCAGGCACTCTGATGTCTTCAGGCACTCTGTCTATCAGATCTAATCCCTTGAATCTATTTGTCACTTCCACTGTGTAATTGTAACTGAAATACAGTTGATCTATTAAAATAAATTTGCCATACTCCAGTGATCATTCAGAGCACTTCATCCTCTGGCCTTGGTAATTACTTGGGGATAAAAAGGAGCTAATGGTGGCCATTCCAGGAACTTTGGCCAAAATGACAAGGACAGAGGCACTTTTGTTGTTATGATTTTATTAAACAAAATTCAGAAAACTAAGATCATGGCATCTGGTCCCATCACTTCGTGGCAAATAGGTGGGGAAACAATGGAAATAGTGACAGACTTTTATTTTGAGTGGGCTCAAAATCACTGCAGATGGTGATTGCAGCCATGGAATTAAAAGACACTTACTCCTTGGAAGAAAAGCTATGACCAACCTAGACAGCATATTAAAAAGAAGAGACATTACTTTACCAACAAAGGCCCATCTAGTCAAAGCTATGGTTTTTCCAGTAGTCATGTATGGATATGAGAGTTGGACCATAAAGAAAGCTGAGTGCCGAAGAATTGATGCTTTTGAACTGTGGTATTAGGAAAGACTCTTGAGAGTCCCTTTAGACTGCAAGGAGATTCAACCAGTCAATTCTAAAGGAAATCAGTCATGAATATTCATTGGAAGGACTGATGCTGAAGCTGCAGCTCCAATACTTTGGCCACCTGATGTGAAGAACTGACTCACTGGAGAAGATCCTAATGGCGGGAAAGATTGAAGGTGGGAGGAGAAGGGGACAACAGAGGATGAGATGGTTGGATGGCATCACCAATGCGATGGACATGAGTTTGAGTAAGCTCTGGGAGTTGGTGATGGAAAGGGAAGCCTGAGGTGCTGTAGTCCAGGGATCGCGAACAGTTGGACACAAGTGAGCAACTGAACTGAACTGAACTGAAATTCAGAATATTTACCATCCTTCCATCATTTGAATTTTGCCTTCATAGACATTAGGAAAAGACAGAGAAAACAAGAATTGAGGGTGAAGGGAATCAAGTTTCTGACAATGTTGTTAGATAACCTGTGTCCAGACATACCTCAAAGCAAACATCCCCAACATTTACATGTACAGGAATCAGTACATTTATTTTGTGTCCAAGTTCTTCTGAGTTCCTGTTGCTTATAACCAAGAATCCTAAATTGCCAAATAAGGCAGTAATTCCATAAGCTACACTTCAGCCTACATATTCCCTATCTTAAATTCTTGTAAATTTGGCTTAGGTAGAGATTTTGGGGATGTGAAGTAAGTCTATTTTTCTACATGTGTTTTACAAGCTGGTATTATTACATGCTTCCAAAATAAGTGAAAGAAATTAGGTAAACTATTGTGAAAATCTTTGAACATGAAAAATTAGTGCTTTATTGGCATTAAAAGGAACTTTGGAATCTATGTAGTCAGCATAATATGCTATGGTTGCTAGCCCACTCAAGTCTGGCAGTTTCATTTTAACAGATCAATTCTGCCCCACTATTGCTCCTAGGCTACAGCTTGGCCAAATTTCACTTTAAAGGGCATATTATGGCAAAGATCCAAACCCTTTCACAGCAAAAGCTGAATGCTAATGGAATTGCTATGATTTAAAACTGTGAAACACAATCTATTTTTCAATGGAGGAAACAAAATACATAACCACAAATATTTCCAGTTTCTTAACTCAACCTTGAAGGATATTTTTGCATTTTTATTCATTATTTAATGATGAGAGATACTGTAAAAAGTGTTTCGGGTAGTGTCAGAGTATCAGATCAGAGGACCTAGTAGTTGTCTAGCTGGTAGATTTTGCCAATATCACCTAGCTGGGTGACCTAAACCAAGTTACTTAACATCTTGTACCACCAGTGCTAAATTGTAGCTTGGATATTAAATGAGAAGATACTTGTAAAATACTTTTCTGAACCTGGCTTATGGTGACTGTTCAATACATGGCTATTGTTGCAATTATTATCAGTAATAATGCTGGGAAAAGTAGTATTGCTACTAGAGTATTAACCTTAAACTTTGATTTTAATGATTGGAAATTTTTGCTTGCATTATATTTCTTCTCCCTCTCTTTCATTCTTTCTTCTTTTCTTTCTTCCTTTCCTATTCTTTTCTTTTTAATTTTCCTCCTTCCTTTCTCATCATTTGAAAATATCAGGAGAACCTACTCTAGGAGAAACCCTAAGTGTGTAAAAAAAGTGGTTTTTATTTCAAAAAGAACAAAGACAAGACAACTTTTAAATACCAAAGGACTTTTCATAAATATAATTAAGTAAAAATAACTCAAAAATCTAAGAATCTAAGGTTTCCAATTCAAAGTCATTGATACATTTAAAATTTTTTTAAAAAAGTTTCTGAAATACACAGAAATCCCTTGCATCCCTATACACTAATAATGAAAAATCAAAAAGAGAAATTAAGGAAACAATCCTATTCACCATTACAACAAAAAGAGTAAAGTACCTAGGAATTAACCTACCTAAAGAGACAAAAGACCTGTATTCTGTTGAAGTGACGGAACTCACTGATGGATTAGCTATGGGGAATGAAGTAGAAAGAGAAATAGGACAACTCCTAGGTTTAGGGACTAAGGGATTGGAATTACTGTGATGTCACTTATTGAAATGGGGAAAGTTTATGTCTCAAGTTAAGTAGATAGTTGCCAAACAGGCTGGAAAAGAATGGTATTCCAAAAGAAACCTCAACTTCATTTGCCAAGGCATGAAGGCTCTAAAGAACCTGGCATGTCCATGAAAATAAAACGTATTTGAAACAAAGGACATGAAGAGAACTGGGTGAGGATAGGGCATGTTGACAGACAAGGCTACAGATGTTATGAAGGCCTAGATGACAGAGTTTGGACTTGATCCATTAGGTTGGAGAGGGATTATGAGCCATTTAGGCTTTAAAGGAACTAATCATCTATAAAATAAAATCAAAGAATTCAGAAATGAAGACACTACAGCAAAATAATTGGTGCAGATTGAAGTAATTTAGATATATCTCCATATTAAGTATGATAAAATTAAGATTACAAAATAGAAAATCAACATTATACAAATGTGATAAATGAAAAATAATATAACCAGCAAGGATCAGACTAAAGGAATTTGAAGAGCAAGAATGCATGATAATATCTACTACTTGCAGAAAGTGCACTCATTCTTTTTGTTCTAAGGACTCAGTTTTCACAAAGCCCTTTTGAGGTACCTGCTATTACTCTTACTATTATACATTGAGAACAGCTGAGGTATGCAAAGCTTAAGAAATATGCCCAAGTGGAGAAAATAATTGCAAATGAAGCAACTAACAAAGGATTAATCTCCAAAATATATAAGCAGCTCATGCAGCTCAATAACAGAAAAACAAACAACCCAGTCAAAAAAGTGGACAGAAGACTGAAACAGGCATTTCTCCAAAGAAGACATACTAAAGGCCAACAAACACATGAAAGGATACTCAACATCACTCATTATTAGAGAAATACAAGTCAAAACTACAATGAGGTATTACCTCCAACCAGTCAGAATGGCCATCATCAAAAAATCTACAGGTGATAAATGCTGGGAAAGATGTGGAAAAATGGGAACCATCTTGAACTGTTGGTGGGAACACAAATTGATACAGCCACTGTGGAGAACAGTATGGAGGGGATTCCTTTAAAAACTAGGAATAAAACTACCATATGATCCAGCAATCCCACTGCCGGGCATATACGCTGAGAAAACCAAAACTGAAAAAGACACATGTGCCCTAATATTCATTGCAGCACTATTTACAATAGCTGGAACATGGAAGCAACCTAGATATTCATCAATATATGAATGGGTAAAGAAGTTGTGGTGTTGCTTCCATGTCCTGGCTATTATAAACAGTGCTGCGATGAACATTGGGGTGCACGTGTCTCTTTCAGATCTGGTTTCCTTGGTGTGTATGCCCAGAAGTGGGATTGCTGGGTCATATGGCAGTTCTATCTCCAGCTTTTTAAGAAATCTCCACACTGTTTTCCATAGTGGCTGTACTAATTTGCATTCCCACCAACAGTGTAAGAGGGTTCCCTTTTCTCCACACCGTCTCCAGCATGTATTGCTTGTAGACTTTTGGATAGCAGCCATCCTGACTGGCGTATAATGGTACCTCATTGTGGTTTTGATTTGCATTTCTCTGATAATGAGTGATGTTGAGCATCTTTTCATGTGTTTGTTAGCCATCTGTATGTCTTCCTTGGAGAAATGTCTGTTGAGTTCTTTGGCCCATTTTTTGAGGAAGCTTTGGTACATATACACCATGGAATATTACTCAGCCATTAAAAAGAATTCATTTGAATCAGTTCTAATGAGATGGATGAAACTGGAGCCCATTATACAGAGCGAAGTAAGCCAGAAAGATAAAGACCATTACAGTATACTAACACATATATATGGACTTTAGAAAGATGGTAACGAGAACCCTATATGCAAAACAGAAAAAGAGACTCAGATGTATAGAACAGACTTGTGGACTCTGGGAGAAGGCGAGGGTGGGATGTTTCAAGAGAACAGCATTGAAACATGTATATTATCTAGGGTGAAACAGATCACCAGCCCAGGTTGGGTGCATGAGACAAGTGCTCGGGCCTGGTGGACTGGGAAGACCCAGAGGGATCGGGTGGAGAGGGAGGTGGGAGGGGGGACTGGGATGGGGAATACATGTAAATCCATGGCTAATTCATTTCAATGTATGACAGAAACTACTGTAATGATGTAAAGTAATTAGCCTCCAACTAATAAAAATAAATGGAAAAAAAAAAAGAAGTTGTGGTGTATATATACAATAGAATATTATTCAACCACAAAAAGGAATGAATTTGAGTTCCTTATTCTAGTGAGGTGGATAAACCTAAAGCCTGTTATACAGAGTGAAGTGGGTCAGAAAGATAAAAACAAATGCATATATATGGAATCTAGAAAAATGGTACTGATGAACCCACATTCAGGGCAGGGTTAGAGATGCAGACATAGAGAACAAATTGGACACAGCAGGAAAAGGAGAGGGTGGAATGAATGGAAAGAGTAGCACTGAAGCATATACGTTATCATATGGAAAATAGATAACTAATAGGAAGTGGTTGCATAACCCAGGGAGTTCAACATGGTACTCTGTGACAACCTAGAGGAGTGGGATGGGGTGGAAGATGGGGGAGAGTTTCAAGGGGGAGGGGACCTATACATACTTATGGCTGATTCACATTGTTGTATGGCAGAAGCCAATACAATACTGTAAAGCAATTATTCTCCAATTAAATTTTTTTTCTTTTAAGTGACACAAAAAGCCAAAAAAAAAAAAAAAAAAGGAATATGCCCAAATATTTATAGCTATTGGAATTTCCCTGGTGGCTCAGATGGTAAAGAATCTGCCCACAATGTGGGAGACCTGCGTTCAATCTCTGGGTTGGGAAGATTGCCGGGAGGATGACATGGCAACCCACTCCAGTATTCTCGCCTGGAGAATCCCCATGGATAGAGGAGCCTGGTGGGCTGCAGTCCATGGAGTTGCAAAGCTGGGCATGACTGAGTGACTAAACAGCACAACATATAGGTATTGAGTGATGTAGAGACAGGACTTAAATGCAGCATTTTTATTTCAGAGTTCCATAACTTTTAACTATTATTTAAAAGGCTAGCCTCTGAAGAGCATGGGAATCTTTCATAACAGGGAGCCAATTTATATTGAGTGAAACTATCTATATTGAGTGAAACTAAAGTACAAGCTTAAATAAGTTCCTTCTTAATATTTTGTATTAAGAAGCCATATTTATCTGAAGTCCAGTAAGTACTATGGTTTTAACCTGATTTCCTATTTTTTCTATTAAATTCCTTCCAAGTATAGTTAAATTAACTTTTATTTAAATATTCCTTTATTACCAAATTATTTTTTCAAATCCCCTTTCTTCTCAACATATCTTTTTTCTGTCTATATTCCTAAGGGACACCTGGAATTAGATTTGCAAAGTAGTAACAGTGCTTACATTTGTGTTTTGGTGCCTCAAATGATTTGTCACTATTTTTTTATAGTTTCTTTACTGATTGATTTTAAATGATGAAATTTGTATTATTTCAGTAAATTATAAGTCATCATTATAATAAGAGAAAAAAGGTAGAATATGGATAAGGATGAGAAGAACATAACATTGTTGAAGTTCATTTGTTCTGTGCTTACAATTTCTTAAAAAGGAAAACAATTTCACCTCTGGCCCAGTACAGATCTCTTCTCTAGGTTACAAATATTAATTCTATATATATTGGGACAACAACGGAGAACACTTTATACAAACAATGAGCCAGGAAATGAATTTTCTATCATCTTGACACTACTGAATTATTTAAAGGAGTAGAGGTAAGCTCTTTAAACATTCAATCATTTGTATAATGAGGAGGAAATAATAATTGTTTGTAGTGACAGGTATGTTAAATCACAGATCTGGAGTCTAGTCCTGGTTCTGTAACAGAACTCTCAATGACGTGGTCAAACTATCCTTTCACGATTTTGTGTTCCTACAAAAATGAGTGGTGAAAGGTTTTTTATTCCAGAGGTAGCCTGGAGATTTACGTATTTGAGATATTGCACAAGACAGGCTACGTATTTGAGGAATGAGGCACAGCTGAGAGTGAAAATAAGGTTAAAAGAACATCAAATAAGAGCCTGCAAATTATCAAACTCTCAATAACCCCCAACACTTGCATCTAGCACTTCAGCCTTTTAAGACATTACTCAATTAAATTGCATGAAATTGTCAATACTCAACCATCTTCAGCCTAGAAAATAGCAATTTCATGTTAATTAATTTAAAATAAACATCAAAGGATCATTAGACACTTAAGAAAATTCCCAAATATGAAAAGCAGAGTCCAAAACAAGCAAAAGCACAGACAAAATAGGATCTAAAGAAAACATACAAAAGTTTATTAGCCATTATATTCATAAATTGAGAAAAATATCCTGTAGTTTTTAAAGACAGCAACCAGAGATCATAAAATAATGAAAATGAAAACATATGATAACAGAGAAATTAAGTTTGTGAAAATAAAATTAGGAAAGTAAAAGTAAGAAGATTGGATAGAAAATCTAGGAGAGGGGCTTTCCTGGTAGCTTAGTGGTAAAGAATCTGTCTGCCAGTGTAGCAGACATGGGTTTGATCCCTGATCTGGAAAGATCCCACATGCTGAGGAACAACTAAGCCCATGTACCACAACTACTAAGCCTGTGTTCTAGAGCTGGGGAACCAGTTGCTGAAACTCACGTGCCCTAGAGCCCACGCTCTGCAACTAAAGAAGCCACCACAACGAGAAGCCTGTGCACCGTAACTAGAGAGTAACTCCTGCTTGCTGCAACTAGAGAAAAGCTCGTGCAGCGATGAAGACCCAGCACAGCCAGAAAGAAAGAAATATTTTTTTAAAAAACCCACAGATATTTATTTAAAAAAAGAAAGTCGAGGAGATACAACTTTCAAAAATTGGAGTTTTGATGAGAAAAAAAAATGAATTAAAACTGTAGATAATTTCCCAGAACTAAATCCAAGTATGTCTTATGTTATTGCATTTTGCTCTATTGACCTTTGCAGATTCCGCAGTTTTTTACAAGTTGAATTTTGTGGCAACCTTGCATCAAGCAAGTTGATTGGCTCCATCTCCCCCAATAACATTATTTTTAAGTAAGATATGTACATTGTTGTTTCAGACATAATGCAATTGCATCATAGATTACAGCCTAGTGTAAACATAACATTTATATGCACTTGGAAACCAAATATATCAAACAACTTGCATTATTGTAATTTTACCTTATTGGGTGGTTTAGAGTCAAACCCGCAGTACCTCCAAGATGTGCATGTAATGTGAATTCCTAGATTGAAATGACTCTCAGGAGCCCATACAATGATTAACATAAAACTTATACTAAGGGGATGCCTCTGAAATACATATGCTTTTCAAGTTTTGAAGAAAAATTATTTTCAACATCTAAGTTTACACTTATTTATTATTAGTCATTCAGTCGTGTCCAACTCTTTGCGACCCCATGGACTATAGCCCACCAAGCTTCTCTGTCCATGGAATTCTCCAGGCAAGAATACTGGAGTGTGATGCCATTCCCTTTTCCAGCAGATCTTCCCAATCCAGGGATGGAACCCAGGTCACCTGCATTGCAAGCAGATTATTTACCATCTGAGCCACCAGGGAAGACCAGTTTATACTTAGGCCACAAGAAAGGAAGAATGAATGTGAAGTTGCTCAGTCATGTCCAACTCCTTATGACCCCATGGACTATAGCCTGCCAGGTTTCTCCGTCCATGGGATTTTTGAGGCAAAAATACTGAAATGGGTTGCCATTTCTTTTACTAGGGGATCTTCCCAACTTCGGGATCAAACCTGGGCTGCAGGCAGAATTTTTAACATCTGAGCTACCAGGGAAGCCTGTACTTAGGCCAACAATTAATCAAAGGTGAGAGCAGAATGGAAGCACTTTTTAAGCATCGACTCAAGAAATTTATCTCTTATGAATCTTTCTCAAGAAGTTGTTGGATGCCATTTTCCACCAACATGAGGAAGAAAACCAATAAAAAGGTGCAGGAAAATCTTAGAATATTAAGCCTCAGGATGACAGTAGCATTGAAGGCCAAGAGATGAAACTTATAGATTGTAACTGAGTAAAATAAGGGTACAAAAGGCAGAACTCAAACACCAAAATGATACTTGATTTTCAAAGTATATAAAGTGGAGAATTTTAGTTTTATTAGAAAGTTAGGAAGTAAATTAACAGTTGCTACATAGAAGACTAAAACAAAAACAAAGACAAATATAAACTGTAAGAAAAACGTAAAGTTATATAAGAAGCAAAATGCAATTATCATAGTATTGATCATCTCTAAATGATTTTATATAATCTTATTGATAGCATAAACTTTAAATATTTAAGTCCAAATAGTGAAATATCTCTATTATAAAAATAAGACTGAAGAGTGTGAGAGGGTGTCAGAGGGAGTGTGATCAGGGTAACAGGGCAGAGGTGTGCAGAAATAAATTCTCATCTTTCATAATGGGAAGTTCACAGATGGCGTTTAAAATTAAAGAATCAAGGAATACCGAAAAGTGTATTACTTAGAATTATAGAATTAAATACTGGAATATATAGCTTAACATGTTGCCAATGGTTGCCTTAGGGCCTAGGGAAGTGCAATGACATTGGATGGGTCAGGGTTCTGTTGGTCATTTTTTAATCGTAAACTCAATGGTACTATTGGACTTTTAAAATGTATATACATGTAGAAAATCTTTTCTGGGTGACAATTTTCATGTCTATGAAAATGTCTATGGTCATACCTGAAAATGTTCCAAGAAAATTTGATCTTTGGATTCAAAATATCACATTTTCATGATATATCTTCAAATCAAGAAGAGACATATATTTTTGAAAATAAAGTGACCACGTAGATCAGCAATGTTGATGCACTCGCTGCTGTCATGTCCAACTCTTTGCAACCCTAGGGACTGTAATCTGCCAGGCTCCTCTGTTCATGAACTTTTTCCAGGCAAGAATACTGGAGTGGGTTGACATTTCCTACTCCAGGGGTTCTTCCTGACCTAGGGATGGAACCCACATCTCTTATGTCTCCTGAATTGGCAGGCAGATTCTTTACCACTAGCACCATCTGGGAAGCCCCAGATCGGCAAGCATCAATTTTTTTTTCCTTTGAATATTCACCAGATGAAGTCTGAGTGGCCAGGAAATAGTGAAACTAGATATTGAACTATTTTAGGAGTAGTTTAAACACATCCCTCCCTCATTTCCCCAATAACCCAGTTCAATGAAATTTAACTGAGGTTGTTTAATCACTCAGTCATGTCTAGCTATTTGTGGCACCACAGACTATAGCCCACCAGGATCCTCTGTCCATGGAATTTTCCAGGCAAGATGACTGGAGTGGGTTGCCATTTCCTTGAGGTTAGAGTCTGCCATTTATTCATAGTGATAATTTAGCTTATACTTCTTATAAGAACTTACTCACTGTTTATCCAAGTTGTAAGTGACAGTTTGAGAATAGATGGGTTGTTGGGATTTATTTAATCCTTCTGTTCCTCTCCCCATGGTGTCACCTCATGTGACATCCTTATTGGCCTAAGGTAGTTTTCACTGAGGAGCTCCCGAGGGAAGCTACCATTTAATGACACTTGAGTTCTCAAAATCCTTTCTCTGTCAGAAGGAAACCCTGCACACACATGAACATACACACACATGCATGTGCACAAACACAGAATCTTAGAATAATGTTTCAAAATGATAGCAACTTGTAATGGAACATTTCTGCTCTATCTATATCTTTTTCATTGACTGCAGTCAACAGCAGGTTATTTATGTCATTTAAAAATATGTTAATTTGGCTGCTTGAGCCTTAGTTGCCGCACTCGGGCCCCAGAGAGAGCAGGCTTCCATAGTTGTGGCATGCGGGCTCCCTAGTTGTGGCACACGGGCTTCAGAGTGTGTGGCCTCAGTAGTTGAAGCACGCGGACTTAGCTGCTCCGAGGCATGTGGGATCTTAGTTTCCTGACCAGAGACTGAACCCACGTCCTCTGCATTGCAAGGCAGATTTTTAACCACTAGACCACCAGCGAAGTCTCTATTTATGTCCTTAACACTTACAAAATTTTCAAATCCTTTTAGTTAAATTATTTGTTATAATTATTTGCCATAAGTGATATGTGTGTGTTATTTACTACTACCAAACACATTCACTCTTGTTGTCTTAAATTAACTCAGAAACAGCTTCTTCAGGCTTCCTCTTGCCCTTTTATTCAATTGAAAAAGATTTTAAAATGCTATATTCTGAAAGACTTTTTAATTCATTGTTCATTTTTACCTGACTCCTAAATGAGACTTTGGTGGTATCATCATTGCCTAGTACATATCAAAGTACGCTCCAGGTTTGATGATTCGTTCACTAATCCATTGATGCAGCTTGCTGCTGCTGCTGCTAAGTCACTTCAGTCGTGTTGATGTAGCTTAATCCATATTAAAAAGGGGAAATTCTTACACCACACAAGCCATTGCTCTCCAGGCTATCTTAGAATTCTTTGTGACCTTCAAAGATACTGCTTTCTCATAGGAACCACCCTCCTTCCAAAGGAGGGGGATTAAAGAGAAGCTACTACTTCTTGCATTGCACCATTTTCTCTACATGTTGTTGTTCAGTTGCTAAGTCATGTTTAACTCTGGGCAATCCCATGGACTATAGCACACCAGGCTTCCCTGTCCTTTACCATCTTCCAGAGTTTGCTCAAACTCCTGTCCATTGGGTCGGTGATGCCATTCAGCCATCTCATCCTCTGTCACCCCCTTCTCTTGCCCTCATCTTCCCCAGCATCAGGGTCTTTTCCAATGAGTTGACTTTCTCTATATGGACTCAGTTTTAAGAATGTTTTCATAAAAAGAAGTGACCAAACTAATATTTCCTATATTTTGCAGTCAAAAGTCACTAAAATTTGGATTATTACCAAAAAATACAATATCAAAATGCAGCCACTGAATTGGGGTTTTCAATTCAGGTGGATTAGATTGAAGATTGAGGGTCCAGCTGCTGAAATGTGGGGAGAAAGACAGGCAATGACTAAGGAGTATGAAAATACTCTGAAAGCTTAATGATTCCTATAGTAGTCCTTGATATATCTTCAAAAATGTTACGAAAGGAAGTTCTATTACAAGCTAAGTTATTGCCATTAAAATTTTCCTTAAGATTCTTTATGATTGTGAAAGGCAAAGGGGAAAGAAAACTGTGTACTCAGAGAAACAGTTGTGTTGAGTAGAAATGCAGGAGCTGTCATCAGAATTCTGTACAGAATGTTGTTGTTGTTATTTAATCACTAGTCTTGGCTGATTCTTTTGCAATCCCAGGAACTATAGACCACAAGTTTCCTCTGTCTATGAATTTCCAAGATAAGAAAATAATACTGGAGTGGGTTGCCATTTCCTTCTCCAAGGTATCTTCCCAACTCAGGGACCAAACCTGAGTCTCCTGCATTGGCAGGTGGATTCTTTACCACTGAGCCACCAGGGAACCCCTATACAGAATCCTTGCTGTTCAGGAAAGAAAATAAGAGGAGATGTAAGGCAATAAAGGAAAAAGGGCTTGTCAAGAGGCTTTGGGGACTTCTCTGGTGCTCAGTACTCCATGTTTCCACTGCAGGAGGTGCAGGTTTGATCCCCGTTACTGAACTAAGATCCTGCATGCCACGTGGCATGGCAAAAAAAAAAAGGATAAAAAATAAAATGGGAGAGGGTGACTTACTGCAAGTGTATAGACTTAAGAAACTATGGGGCATAATATCTGAAATAAGAATTGACCTAAAACATCTGAGACCTATGACTGCTACTTGTGAAATACAGCTTTGACAAAGGAATCAGAGTATAAGACTGCAATAGCTCAGAAAACAGATAGTCCCTTTATACAGTGTTTTTATTTCCTTATGTGAATCAAGATAGGTCTTATATCAAAATCTGATAATTTATTTGATTTGAAATATTTTCTTTGCAATTAACTTTATAATTTTTTTCAATTGTTTTGTTCAGTTTTATTTTATAATCACATTTCTTCTAATAAGTGTACCCGATATTTTATAATATTGGCAAAAATTTTTGGTATAATGATTCCTTTAAAAAGTTTTGACAGTCCTAATAAACTCTGATATGTCATTATTTTACTCAAGTTTCATTTTCCCATATTCATCCTTAATAATTCAGAATTCCCATGACTCATCCAATAAAGCATCCATTGTCATTAAACCATATCTTAGCCTATTAAACCATATCTTAAGAGGGTGCAAAAATTAGAGAAGACTTATTACAATTTGAAACAAATGTTAAACTATAGTACCACAAAGTAATATTTAATAATGCATTGGGACAAAATAAAACTATCTTAGGGACTGAGGGAAAAAACCACACTACACTGCAAAGAGAGACATAAATATAGACAGGCTGATGGGAAATAAAAACCCACCTTCTATTTAGTAACTCTGTCATGCTCTTAACTATGAGTTCTAGTAAGACCACAGCTCTTTGATTGCCAGGAGAAGAGGGCTACGCACAGAACCATCATGCATTGGGGCACCATCTGGTGACAGAATGAACAAAAACCACAAATAGAGCTGATTAAATCTGCATGAATTCTGTACCCAAACATGGGAGAGGAAGAAACAGGGAATCAAAGTAAAGGCAGTTACATTCCTTCATGTTTCTCTCTCTGGCACTCTCCCACATTGAATTCTAACAACTTTCTTCCTATCACCAGACTTATGGAATATCCAATTGAAGAAAAATCAGGTTTGTTTTTCATTTTCAAGAGAAGTAAGTGCATTTTGAGCAAGTCTTTAAGCTTGGAACGTTTCCCAAGCAGTCTTCACTAACTCTTTGCACTCAGAAAGTCATTGCTTGCCCTTTGTTTAAAAAAGAAAAGAAAATCCAGCAGTTTTAAGACTTTATCAACTGGAGCTAGAATTTGGACCTTTCATTATTTAAGTTTAGAATATCCTATATACCTTTCATGTGAAGTACAGAGAAAGATGCTTATAAAGTCAAAGAAATGTAATGAAAGGATAATGCCAAAATAATGAACTAGGATCAAACTACTTTGCAAAGTTGCCAAAGTGTAGTCATGAGTATGGATCAGTTCACCTCAATCTCCATTCCATCCACATGAAGCAAAGGCAAGAAAAACCTGTCTAGTTTTGATTTGGTTTGATTTGTTACTGCAAAGTGTCCCAGTATCCTATTGATATTTAAATATGTGTTACAAGTTAAAAAAAAAAAGAAAGAAAGAAACAGTGAGGTCTGCGCATCAAAAAGATATTTTGGGCTTGGCATCCTATCCCTTTAAAGTCAATACCTTTTCTGAATTCTCCGGCTGACCTTAAACAAAAAAGTCTGAAGAAGATGCTCCCGATGCTCCAAAAACCCATTAGGCTGCAGGACAAAAACTAATCCTCTAAGTGTTTTACTCACAGCTGAGGTACGGGTGTCTTCAGTGGATTATGGCCTTGCTGCCCGAATGGAATTCCTCTGAGCCCAGTGGGGGTTAGGGAAAGATTTCTGACCCCCGTCTCTGCCCGCCAAGGAATTACTACTTTAAAGTCTAGGAGATGTGGAGATTTTTGTTTTCCTAAATAAGCTCTGTTGACTTGTGCATTACCAGAAAAGCGTAGGGAAACCCAGAGGGAAAAGTAACCTGATTTTATTCATTCACTCATTCACTTATTCAACTATTTATTAAACAGATACTAAGTGCCAGCCAGATATTTTCTTAAGTAATGGAAAACTAATTGTTTTTTTTTAAGGCATATATAGTCTTGCCCTCATAGAGTCTAGAAGCCAGAGCTTGAGGTGAGCATTAAACGTTGCACAAATATTGCCCAGTTTGTTATTTCTACATTGTTTTAAGGCCTTAAAAACAGAAGTACTAGGTGAGAAGCAAGTGTTGTAAAACTGGACCTGATGTAGTAACATCTTTCATTTTTATATAGCTTAGAAAATGACTTCACATGTGAAATAATGTTTGGCCCAAAAGACAACCCCATGGGAGGAAGTGTGTGTGTGTGTGTGTGTGTGTGTGTGTGTGTGTTCACTTGTATCTGACTCTTTACAACCCCATGGACTATAGCCTACCAGGCTCCCCTGTCCATGGGATCATCCAAACAAGAATATTGGAGTGGGTTGCCATTTCCTCTTCCAGGGGATCTTCCTGACCCAGTGATCCAACCCGAGTCTCCTGTATCACAGTTGGGTTCTTTACCACTGAGCCACCACGGAAGGAAGAATGTGAATTGTCATTGCACAGATGAAGGACTTGGAGGCTCTGAGATTAAGTGTACTTACAAGGTCACAACTTAGTGACTGAACAACAGCAACAAGAGGTCACCAAGCTAGTGGAACACGGGGCCAGGAGAAGGGCACAGGCTGCTCACACTGCAGTCATTTTTGAAAATAAAACGTTTGAGAAAGTTGTCCACTTTATTGCTTATCCCTCACAACAGTCTTCAGTGAAAAACTGCTGAACATAAGTTTTTATATTTCTTCTCAACATAGGTTTTCATATTTAAGTCACTTGCCCAGAGTTACCCAGCTCTTTTAAATCTAAAAATAATGACAATTTGGGTATAAAAATCTCCCTACATCAAAAATTTTAAACGGCTTCCTAACTATCACTTTAGTAAGAGATAACTCCTTTTGTGTTTTTTTTTTTTCTCTTTCCTCCCCACCCTACCAAGTGGGAAAACATGGAAGTAATCACACTGGTGGGATACTATGAGTAATACTGAAAATTTTCATGGCATCAAATTTGGACTAGGAACAGGCAGTTACTTGTCTCCTTTTAAAATCCATGTATTGCAAAAGTAATAAATATATACTTGAATTTTTGGTAACAGGACAATGGAAAAGGACGTAAGAAAAATATGATTGCCTTTCTTGGCTCATTTCCTTTACCAGATAAACACTGTTGACTTTGTTGAACAGGTAAACACTGTTTGATGTAGTTTATCCTGGAAGTTTGTTTTATATGTTAATTTTATTTTATAATTCTTGACATTATAAACTAGGTTGTAACAAATATTGATTATATTTTTTGCACACATATGAAGCATTACTACACAATAGATGTCTAGGAGTAAACTGCAGGTCAATATTTTTTCACATAGCTTTTTGAGTACAGAAATTGCCTTCCCAGAAGTCTGACCATCTTACACTACCCTATAGCCTTGCAAACTTTTTTTATCAGCTTCATTAAATTATAATTAACCAATAAAATTATAAGATATTTAAAGTGAATGATGTGATGATTTGATATACATATGTAGTATGAAAGAATCTCTCCCATCTAGTTAACACATTTATGGCATTATATATTTATCTTTTTTTTTCTTTGGGTGAGAAAAATTAAGCTGTACTCTCAGCAAATTTCAACTATAGAATACAGTGTTATCAACCATAGTCACCGTATTATAACCAGATCCTTAGACTAATTAATCTTGTAAATGAGAGTCTGTAACCTTTTACTAACCGCTCCCTGTTTCTCGTGCCTTCCTGTCCCTGATGACCACCTTCTTCAGCTCTGTTTCTGGGAGTTCTACTTTTTTCCCTTCTGATTTCACACGTGCGTGATACCATGCAGTATTTGTCTTTGTCTTGCTTATTTTACTTAGCTTAGTGCTGTCCAGATTCATTCATGTTGTTACAAATTACAGCATTTCATTCTCTTTTAAAGGGAAATCAGTTCCGTTCAGTTGCTCAGTCGTGTCCGACTCTTTGCGACCCCATGAACTGCAGCACACCAGGCCTCCCTGTCCATCACCAATGCCTGGAGTCCACCCAAACCCATGTCCATTGAGTCGGTGATGCCATCCAACCATCTCATCCTCTGTCGTCCCCTTCTCCTACCCTCAAGCTTTCCCAGCATCAGGGTCTTTTCAAATGAGTCAGCTCTCCACATCAGGTAGCCAAAGTATTGGAGTTTCAGCTTCAACATCAGTCCTTCCAGTGAACACCCAGGACTGATCTCCCTTAGGATGGACTGGTTGGATCTCCTTGCAGTCCAGGGGACTCTCAAGAGTCTTCTCCAACACCACAGTTCAAAAGCATCAATTCCTCGGTGCTCAGCTTTCTTTATGGTCCAACTCTCACATTCATACATGACCACTGGAAAAACCATAGCCTTGGCTATATGGACCTTTGCTGACAAAGTAATGGAAATAATAGACCATTATGTAGAATCACATCTTTTTTCATTCATCTATTGACAGACAGGTTGCTTCCATATGTTGACTATTGTGAATAGTACTGCAGTGAACATGGAAATGCTATCTTTTTAAATGTGACTCTAGTAGTAAAGAACCCACTTGGTAATGCAGGAGATGCAAGAGATGAAGATTTGATCCTGAGTCAGGGAGATCCCCTGGAGGGGGGAATGGCCACCCACTCCAATATTCTTGCCTGGAAAATCCCATGGACAGAGGTGCCTGGAACGCTACAGTCCATATGGTCACAAAGAGTAGGACACAACTGAAGCAACTTAGCAAGCGTGCATGCAATCCAGTAGTAAAAAAAAGTCATTTAATTTGCATTCATCTGATTAGTAGTGAAAGTGTTTCACATCACATAGTTTTTATTTCTGTATTTTTTCCTTTTTGAATTCTTTGCTAACTTTTCTATGTTTTGTTGTGGATGAGTTTTCTTTCTTGATTATGTGAAGGACCTCTTTATAAATTATAGATACTTTTATATTTGTGTGTGTATAATATGAATGTTGAAAATATTTTCTCTCATTCTGTCAATTGTGTTTTAATGTTATTTACATTTTTTAAACCATAACTATGTTGTAATTTTTAGGCAGCTATATTGAATGTTTTTTTTTTTCCTTTATTATTTTTGTATGTTTAACATTCATTCCACATATTTTAGGAAAACAGCCTGATTTTCTCTTCTCCATTTGATAATCTGATAATACCATTGATTGATGTCCTGCCCTCTTAAAACCTATGTCCTGAAATTAGATTTATATATTCTCTGCTGGACCAAATTCATTTTCTTTTTAATGAATTGGACTCATATGCTTCATTTTGGATGTGAACCATCTGGACCATCATCAGCGTTCCATAAACTAACTTCTATCTGCACAGAATTGCTATAGATCTACCAAAGAAAATCAAATGTTCATACCCCCATAGAAACAGATGATCCTCAGAGAGTCTGCTAGACATTATTGTATTCTACTGAAAGAACAATCAGTAATCTTTTTCTTGCCCATTTCAAAAATCTTTCATCAAAAGAACCCTTGAGTCACTGTCCTTACCACCTATGCAGGCCATACTAGACATATGCTTATAATATCACCTAGATATCTATTTTCTATTAAGTTCAGTTTAAGGTCTACTGTGTCATTTAAGACCACTGTTGCCTTATTGATATGCTGTCTGGATGATCTCTCCATGATATCAGCAGGATGTTAATGCTCCCTACTATTACTATATTATTGTCAATATCTCTCTTTATGCCTGGTAGTATTTGCTTTATATATTTAGGTTCTCCTGCATTGGATATGTATATATTAGTGAATATAATATCCTCTTGCATCAGTCACTTTATCATTATATAATGGCCTTCTTTGTCTTTTGTTATAACTTTTGTTTTAGACTCTAGTTTGTCTGATATGAGTATTGATACCCTCTCTTATCATTCTCACTTGCATGAAGTATTTTTTTCCATCTCTTAACTTTCAGTTTGTGTATGTCTTTAGCCCTGAAGTGAATCTTTTGTAGGCAGCATATTGAAGGGTCTTATTTTGTATCCAATCAGTTACCCTATATCTTTTCTCTCTCTCTCTCTCTCTTTTTTTTTTTTGAATCAAAGCATTTAGTTCATTGACATTTAAAGGAATTATTTAGCCTTATGGGGATTCCTTTGGGTATGACTCTGTTTTTCTCTTGCTGCTTTTAGAATCATCTTTTAATCTTTAACTTTTGCCATTTTAATCATATATCTTGACGTTTTTCTGTTTGAGTTCATCTTATTTATGATCTTCTGTGCTTCCTGTACTTGGATATGTTTCCTTCTCCAGATTTGGGAAGTTTTATTTTTCCAAATATATTTTTGATTCCTGCTCTCTCTCTCTTCTCTTCCTGGAACACTTATGATGAATGATGTTGGCACTTTTAATATTCCCAGAGATTTCATATATTGTTTTTGTTTGTTTGTTTCTTTTTTGTTTATTTGTCTTTCTGCTCTCCTGATTGAGTGATTTCTATGATTCTATCTTCCAAATCACTTATGTGTTCTTCTATATCACTTAGTCTGCTATTGCTTCTAAGGTGTTTTTAATTGCACATATTAAATTAGCTATTTTTGATTGAGTCTTTTTATATTTTCTAGGTTCTTGTTAAAATGATCTGTTTAGATCAAGTCCCTTCCCTAATTCAGTTACCATGCCTATCATCAATGTTTTGAATTCTTTATCTGGTAAACTGTTTTAGTTCAGTTCAGTTCAGTCACTCAGTCGCATCTGACTCCTTGCAACCCTGTGAACCGAAGCACACCAGGCCTCCCTGTCCATCACCAACTCACAGAGTCCACCCAAACCCATGTCCATTGAGTCGGTGATGCCATCCAACCATCTCATCCTCTGTCATCCCCTTTTCCTCCTGCCCTCAACCTGTCCCAGCAGCAGGGTCTTTTCAAATGAGTCAACTCTGCGCATCAGGTGGCCAAAGTATTAGAGTTTCAGCTTCAACATCGGTCCTTCCAATGAACACCCAGGACTGATCTCCTTTAGGATGGAATGATTGGATCTCCTTGCAGTCCAGGGGACTCTCAAGAGTCTTCTCCAACACCGCAGTTCAAAAGCATCAATTCTTTGGTGCTCAGCCTTTCTTTATAGTCCAACTCTCACATCCATACATGACTACCGGAAAAACCATAGCTTTGACTAGACAGACCTTTGTTAGCAAAGTAATGTCTCTGCTTTTTAATATGCTGTCTGGGTTGGTCATAACTTTCCTTCCAAGGAGTAAGCGTCTTTTCATTTCATGGCTGCAATCACCAGCTGCAGTGATTTTGGAGCCCAGAAAAATAAAGTCAGCCACTGTTTCTACTGTTTCCCCATCTATTTGCCATGAAGTGATGGGACTGGATGCCATGATCTTTGTTTTCTGAATGTTGAGCTTTAAGCCAATTTTTTCACTCTCCTCTTTCACTTTCATCAAGAGGCTCTTTAGTTCTTCTTCACTTTCTGCTATAAGGGTGGTGTTATCTGCATATCTGAGGTTATTGATATTTCTCCCGGGAATCTTGATTCCAGCTTGGGTTTCATCCAGCCCAGCGTTTCTCATGATGTACTCTGCATATAAGTTAAATAAGCAGGGTAAAAATATACAGCCTTGATGTACTCCCTGTCCTATTTGGAACCAGTCTGTTGTTCCATGTCCAGTTCTAACTGTTGCTTCCTGACCTGCTTACAGGTTTCTCAAGAGGCAGGTAAATTGTTTACTTCTATTATTATTATTATTATTAAGGATTTTCTCTTGCTCTCTTTGGAGAAGGAAATGACAACCCACTCCAGTATTCTTGTCTGGAGAATCCCATGGACAGAGAAGCCTGGTGGGCTGCCTATGGGGTTGCACAGAGTCAGATACGACTGAAGCGACTTAGCAGCAGCAGCAGCTTGCTCTTTCACTTGAGAGTAGTTCTTCTGCCTTTTTAAGTTATTTAATTGTCTCTGCCTCTAGTTACCTACTGTGGTCTTGAAAGGGTGTTCTTATGTGGGAGCATCTCCATGCAGACTGTCTGTGCCCACAGTTGGAGGGCTGAATTTGACAGGAACATGTCAAGTCTTTCCTCAGAGACTGCTGGCAGCTACCACCTTGGTAGGGAGTGGGGCTGGAGATTGAGAAGCTAAAGCCCAAACAGGGAGGGGTCAGGACTTTCTCTCTGCTCAGTGGCTGTCACCGCTCTGTTAGGGGCAGAGTCTGCTTCCTCAGGAGCTAAAGCAGAAGCCCTGAGGGTCAGGATTTAGCTGGCTCTGTGTTTCCTTCTACCCACCCTGGGGCCTTTGCTCCAAAGGAGGGGAGTACTGAAGCAAGTGGGGCTTGTGAGCCAACAGAGGTCTAATGTTCTGCTGATGGTCCAATCCACAGTTGCATATTCCTCTGCACTTGGTTGCTCCAGATCTAGTGCTGCAAATGTGGTGTGGGGTGAGTGCGGCCAGGGTATTTGCCTGGCTGGGGCTGGGGTGCACACAGCACGGCAGTTATGGGAAACCCAGCAGCCAAGCAGCCATCGGAAGTCTGGGCCACTTCCACTGCTTGAGGAAGTGCTGACAATGGTGCCACTGCCCAATCTGGTCTCTGCCTCAGGACCAGGCTGCCTCTGCATCCCAAGTTTGAGTTTTCACCCAGGTCCTAGACACCATAATCCAGTGTCTTACTGCAGCGTGGAGTAAGGGCTGGGGCATTTGCTTGGCTCTGCCTGGTGAACATAGCAAGGTAGTCCTGGGAATCCTCATTCCGATCTGCCTGGTCAGATGCCAGCACCACACGCTCCTCACAAGTGGAACCCATTCTTCTTCAGTCTTTAGATTTTTCCTGGCAGTTCTCCGGCCAGCTCCGCGGCTTGTCTCCTACGCATAGGACCCCAGAACTGGGCTGCCCCGCCTGTGATTCTGCTTGCTCACCTTCCAGGTGGGCTCTGTCTGCGTGAGCTCCCTTCCCCTCCGAGTCCCCTACCAGGGGCACAGGTCCTAACCTGGTCATTCTTTCCCCCCTCATCTTACCCGATTATGTGTGTATCTTTCTCACAGCCTTAGTTGTATAGGAGTACTTTTGTCAGTTTCCAGTTAGTTTCCAGTGAGAATTGTTCCACATGTAGATGTATTTTTTTATATGTTCACGGGAGGAGGTAAGCACCACATCCTCTTACTCTGCCATCTTGATCTCCTTCCCACAAAGATAATTTTTTAAAAGAAAATCAACAAGCATTTGTTAGCTGCTTGGCCCTATGATTAAATAGTGAGTAATACCTAGCTCTTACACCCAAGGCACGTACCCTGTCCTTAATCTATTCCTAGGAATAGAATAGGCATTGGGAAGAAAAAAGAGACTCGGAGTGGAGTGAGATAAGGACAACTTGGAACCTCCTGGCACCTCTGCGTCTGCCCTTTATCACCTTTAAGCAACAACCTGCAGAGTGTAACAGCTCTTTCACTTCTACCTCCTAAATTTCATGTAAAATGTCTCTGAACTAATCTGAACTAAACGAAAACTAATTTAAAACTAAATTAAGCTAGTTTAGTCTGAACTAAACTAAAACTAATTTAAAACTAAACTAAAACTAAATTGAACTAAACTAAACTAGTTTAATCTCTGAACTAAACCTAATCTGAACCATATACTAACATACTTTCAGTTTAGCTATTTGACAGCATGAGCACACCATGATCTAGTCTTTGTCAACTTAGCAAGTATATATGCCTCGTTTAACCATATTTAATTAAGTAAAGTGCAGTCGCTCAGTCGTGACTGACTCTTTGCGACCCCATGGACTGTAGCCTACCAGCCTCCTCTGTCCATGGGATTTTCCAGGCAAGAGTACTAGAGTGGGTTGCCATTTCCTTCTCCAGGGGATCTTCCCAACCCAGATATCGAACTTGAGTCTCCCACATTTCAAGCAGATGCTTTACCATCTGAGCCACCAGGGAAGCCCAAGATAATAACAAAAGAATGCTTTGATCTAACATGATGTGACCATCACAAATACAAGCAAAACATGTTAAAACTACTTTCAAAAGAGAAATTTCAAAATCAAAATCACTTTGCCCACATTTAGATGGTATCCATTCCTCTTCTAAATCACCTGTTGGTATCTTGTAATTTAAGTTGATAAACTAATATATATAAAGTTAACTATTGTTAGAGTTCATTTGGTAGGGTAATGGGAAGGTCTGGGCTATAAACAGCCTTGTTTCATTAGGGTGTTGTATTTTTTCATCAACTTTTATTATAGGTTAGAAGTGCTAAGAGGCTCCACAAGAGACTCAGACATACTCCTAACCCACCTTGTGCAGCAGCAGTTCAATTTTACTTGAGAGTCATGATTAATCACTCCAGATACTATATAGCATAACCCAACTTTTTGCATTATTTTCCCACTGGTATGAGAAGCCTAAGGTGGAAAAGGTGGCATTTTCAACTTCTAATTTAATGAAAACATTGTTCTCTTCCCTGGTGAAAGTGTTTCTCCCTTGGTAACAAAACTCTTTAGACCACCAAAACCTAAAGTTGTAGAGATACAGCAAACATCTTGCTAGTGGATCATAAGAAGCAAATGAGAGGAACACTACCCATTTCCAACTCAATTCCTAGAGCCAAGAATCCTGGCTATGGGAGAAATAGCAACATTTGTTAGTGGTTGAAAACATATACCATGCCTTCAAAGACATCAACATAGGATTTTCATGTGCCCCAGTTGGTGCTATAACTAAGCTATCAAAAAGCCACTCTACTGTTGTGTCAAGTCAGCTGCTTCAGAGTGATGGGGAGCCTGGTAGGGCATGAGTCCATTATTGTACCTCATTTACTATACAGTGAGTTTTTTGGGTAGGAAGTAATGTTGTGTGAAGGGCCATCATTATGAATAACATGTTCTATAAGCACATGGGTGGTGTTTGGTCTGAAGCACTCTGTAGGAAGGTAAATCCAGAGTAAGTATGCATTTCACTGACAACAAAGCACTGTCTCTTCTATCAGAGAAGTAATCTAGTATCATCTGCCTGTCACCATGTGGCTAGATGCTTCCCCTGAGGCATAATGCCATATCAGCGCTCAATGCTGGTTTCTGCTCTTGGCTAGTCGGATGTTTATCAGTGGTCATAGCCCTGTTAGCCTTAGTGAGTAGAGGTTCATGTTGCTCAGACCATGTACGACATTCCTCCCACTGCTGAGGTCACTTTATTCGTAAGCTTCATGAGCCCACTGGGCAAGGACAGGAATGGCTGGAGAAAGAGACTGACTGACATCCATGAATAGCATTTTCCAGATTGGTCTCTGTACACACGGGTGCCAGGGTATGTGGACATTTATCCCAGCAACAAAAATAATTTCTGGAGTAGCAGCCGCACTTGGAATCATCAGCTAATGAAATTTATTATAATTCACTGTCATTATTCAAGATCTCACCTGTTTTCTGTATAGGACAAATAGACAAGTTGAATGAGGGTATGCTAGGAATGACCATCTCTGCATCTTTAAAGCACTTGGTGGTATCACTAATCTCTGAAATCCCTCCAAGAATGCAGTAATGCTTTAGGTTTACTATCTTTCTATGCAGAGCCCATTGTAGTGCTTACGGCCTTTCTGCCATAAGAGCCAATATGAGGATTCCAAAAGCTGCTGAGTACATCTACTCTTTGTTCTGAAATTTGGGGGAAACATCATAGGGAACATTTGAGGACATGTGAGCTCAGAGCTTACTGAATTTGGGGACATTCTGGGCCCAAGCCAATATTCCATCAATTGCTTGACTTCCATAAGTGCCTATTTTGAGTGGTGGGCCAAAAAGGTGTTTGGGTTTCCAGGAATGAAGGTCATTTCAGAGGCAGTGTCTGGCAATCCCTGAAAAATCTGATTATTTACCCTTTCCCTGTGAATATTCATGCTGGTAAGTGTTCTCAGTTCCCTTTGGGGAAGGCTAGGAGGAAGATTATTGAATCAATTTTTTGCTATGTAACAGGGTTCTTCCTCAAAAGCATCTGTTCTCCTCTTTGTTCTAGGTACTCTGAGCCTGTTAACTGGTTCAGATTTGGGAATTGGTTAAAGAATTGGTCATAGCTTTCTGTAGTATTGTAGTGACTCAAGTCAGACTTCTGTTCACAAGATGTAGAGCTTTTCCACTGTATTAAGACTTTAGCAGGCTGCCAATTGATTTCAGTTCTATAGATAGAATGATTATCTAGCAAATGCCAAAGATCACTTTGGTTAACTCATCCTAATTACTACTTTGGCTTAGCTACCCATTGTGATCACCAAATCCACATTTTCTTTGATGATTTTGCACTGCTACTTATCTGTTGCCACCCAGGAATTCCCACTGAATTCTAGGAATTCAGTTTTATGGCAAGAATTCACCACTGATCCCTAGTCTACAGAGAATATCTACCACAGAGCTCTTCAGAGATGCCAGAATTCTCCTTATGAAAGTATTTCTTTCAGCCTTGGACAGTGTTGGTAGAAGGACTGCCCTCTGGACCTTCCTAAGGCTTAGGGTTGTGTGAGAAGATCTTACAGAATAATTGCATTCTATCATTCCAATAGCCCTATGCCTTTGTACGATATCTTGCTCTACAGTACACAAAGAAGCTCTAACATCACAGTTTTATTTAGTGCAAATTAAATTTGGGTCTAGATTTCAGTCAAATAGTCAACAAAATTGTTAGACTCTCTCCTAGCTACTCAAAGTATCACCATAAACCCAGGATTATACACAGTGCATACTTGGCAACAAATTCACCTTGATTCAATATTGTTTTTTTCCACCCTCATCCAGTTTGCTTATCTGGCAATTTAAAACAACAACTACATCATTTTCTAAGTTTTCCAGTGCATGTAAAAGCACTTATTTTCAGTAGAATATTCTAAAGGAGAAACTTGGTCATCCCCAGCCTTGTCTCCTATAGGCACTTGATTACAGGTGTCAAAAGTAAACATTGAAATGACTGTCAGGGGATTACCAGAATCACTTTTACCACTGGCCACAGTAATACTGATATCTTTAAATCCAATAAGATCGGATGAGTACGTGTGTACTTAGCCACTCAGTTGTGTCCAGCTCTTTGTGACCCCATGGATGATAGCCCTCTAGGCTCTTCTGTCCTTGGACTTCTCCAGGCAAGAATACTGGAGTGGGTAGCCATTCCCTTCTCCAGGGGATCTTCTCTGACCCATGGATTGAACCCGGGTCTCCAGCATTGCAATCAGATGATTTTACCATCTGAGCCACCAGGGAAGCATAGAAAAGATAGATGAAAAGATATAAATGAGTCAAATTATGTAGGGCCTTATAGAAATCAGCAAATTGTTCTAAGTGCTTTGGGAAACCATTTAAAAGATTCCTAAAGCTCCTAAGTGTCATTATCACTATCATCGTATTTACTTATCTTGCACCAGGGACCATGATGTGCATTTTACATAATTATTCACCTAACACTTACTGAGCACCTGCTATGCACTAGACACTCTACTGGGTACCAAGACTGTGAAGATAGTCACTCTCGTCAAGAGTTCTGTGGTCTAGTAAGCATCGTTACATTTAATCTTTACAATAGTCCTATAAGGGAGGAAGCTAAGGTTGGGAGGAAACTGGCAAATTAAATTGCCTGAGAATATCCAATTAGCAATTAACGTGGCCAGTATTTGAATCCTGCTCAGTTGTATTCCCCGGAGAAGGCAATGGCAGCCCACTCCAATACTCTTGCCTGGAAAATCCCATGGACAGAGGAGCCTGGTGGGCTGCAGTCCATAGGGTAGCGAAGAGTCGGACACGACTGAGCTACTTCAATTTCACTTTTCACTTTTCACTTTCATGCATTGGAGAAGGAAATGGCAACCCACTCCAGTGTTCTTGCCTGGAGAATCCCAGGGACGGCGGAGCCTGGTGGGCTGCCGTCTATGGGGTCGCACAGAGTTGGACACGACTGAAGCAACTTAGCAGCAGCAGGAGCAGCAGTTGTATTCCCAAAACTTAATTCGTAGTCTATCTGCTTCCCCTGCTGTTATGCAAACGCTCAGATAAACCTAAGGAATAAATCACTGCGATATGATTAATTTCTTGTCTCTCATGGTCCTGCATTCTCTATGCCTCTGTCAATAAGTATATCTAAGGTTATAAATTTTACTTGAGCAAGGATCATGAGACAGCCTTGAGTATGTCAAGTGTCCTTTACAGAATTCAGAGCAATTAAGCTTACCAGCTCTCTGGGTTTATCATGAGCCTGGTATACACCGGGCAGGTACTTTGCTGTCCATCTTGACACTTGAAGTTCTGCATCATATTGGACATGTTCACTGGGATGACACATCTAATTTGGTGGCTTCTTATGGGAATCACATCATTCTGTCATATTCTCTTTTCTTAAACAGGAAATGTATTCATATTTTTTTTTTAACTTTTAAAATATATTTTCCCACTGACTCTAAGAAAAAATTCTGAATACATTGAACCAGCATTAGGCAGATAAAAAACTAAATTTGGTTGTCATAACTGTCAGGCCATTTAGAAACCAAATAACTCACATCCTGCTAATTGCTTTTATGTTCATTTATCCAAGAGACATGAGTCATCACTCACAGAATCCTAATTACGAATGACTTACACCTTGTTGATGACAGAACTCTGTGTTATTCTTACAGAAATTTTCCAAGATAGTTTTTTTTTTTCCAAAATAATTTTAACTTTCTCTGGTTTTAGTTTATCTGATAAATGAGTTTTTTTTGTCAGAAGTATGTCACCTAGGGCATACCTTGCCTGCCTTTCTTTTCTGTAGCCAAAAGGTTGTTCCAGAACAGGAAAACTGAGTTTCAGAACTTTTGCTGTGAGGAGTGTTGATGCTGTGATGACAGATTAATCCAGGCATATGATTGCTGAAGCTCTGTTCTAGAAGCGCTGGTTCTTTTTTAGTAGGGAATCCAAAAACACCATGAAATACAACAGAGACATGAAGGTCCATGTAGTCCATGTTTGCGCCTATTATAGCAAAGGTCACCATGTTCCAGAGCAATCAAGAAGTTATTACATCACTATTAAGATTCCAGGTGTACTTTTTAAGTTGGGTCTTAATTATAAGGGGCTATTCAAGATTGAAGGGGGAGAATTAATATAAATGTAATTTTGAGAATATAACATTTTACTTACTTATTGACATAAAAAGCTGCTGATTCAGATTCAAATGTTATCAACAGGTTTACACAGTCACATGTTTTGGGTGAGTATTTCTTTGGTCTAACTTTCTTTTACACCACCAGCTGTCCATTACAGGGACCATGTTGGGTTGTTCCCTATGAAATAATAGCTTTACAAGAATTACTTATAGGGATTAATTCTTGATTCCTTTAAAATAACTCTCAAAGGCCTTGTACCCCACATATCTGGGAATTTCACATTAAGGAAAGATTGACTTAATTGAAACATAATTTATGTATTTTTTTAGCATAGGGAGTGGTAGTACAAACTGTCTGGAACGTTATTCCCAATGGGAGGATCCAGTGGTAGGGATCAATCTTTCTGCTGAGTCAAATGTTTGCTTCTCTTCTGAGATTTCTGATATATGGGCATCAAGGAGCACTATGCATAATACAATGATAGCTTTTGTTACATGTACTTCTTGCCAGTAGATGCTCCTAAAAATAATCATTTTTTTCTTTAAATCAACAAATTTCCTAATCTTTTTGACATTAATATTTATACATTAGCATAAAAGTGGTATTTCAAAATACCCTAAATTTTGATAAAATAAAGAATTACTCTTTTTCATTAGTGGACATAACACAGATAGATGGATTAAATTCATATGACTTACTAGCAGGCAGAACCTGTGAGAAAATAATTCCTACCCTTCTATTTTAAATTGACTACAATACACTGCACCCTTTAGAAAACAGCCATCAAATAGGACTTGAGCTCAAGACCTGATGTGATTTCTTTATCATTGTAAGAGTTCTTTGGAATTTAATCAATTTTTCCCAGTTTAAGCTTTCCTATACTCTGCAACAAATGCAAGTTGATTTTCAGTTGATACTGCATTGAGACCCCCTGGAGTTACAGTCTCTATTGTGGCTCAGCTGGTAAAGAATCCACCTACAATGTGGGAGAACTGGGGTTCCATCCCTGGGTTGGGAAGATCCTCTGGAGAAGGGAAAGGCTACCTGCTCCAGTATTCTGGCCTGGAGAATTCCATGGACTATATAGTCCATGGGGTCACATAGAGTTGGACACGACTGAGCAACTGTCACCTCACTATGAAAAGAGAATAATTTCTGTCTCTTTCTTCATCTCCCCCTCCCTTTATCAGTCTCACCCTTCCTATGTTTCCCTTCCTCACTCTTCCTTCCTTCCTTTTCTCCTTCTTCTTTTTCTGGTTTTTTTGCTTATTGAGACAGGGACTCATTAGGATGTCATATGAAACTACCACATTATTATAAATTAATTTGTGCACAGTAATATAGATTCCTTCCTTCACATTTTTACACATCCTATTCCTGCTGTTTTCTCATTCTAAACCAAGAAAAAAGTGCATTAAACCATAGATAATAATTACCCTGTAAGTCTGGGATTATCAATGCCAATCCAAGTCACTTGAAACTGGTGTAACCTAGACACAGCAAAGGTGGGGGACTATTATGATGAGAGACATAGATACTGTTTGTTTTACTGATACATGTGTCCATTGCCATATGAGAATCCACACTGCAACTTTAGTTGATGGTTTCATTTCTGCATTAATAAGGAAATTAAAGTCTTACTCTCGGGGTCATCTTATTACAGAAAGTTCACTTCCTAGAGCGAAGGCTTATTAGGAATTTTTTCAAAAACCAGTCTGTAGCTACAATCAGGAATGAGGAAGCATGGAATAGAGTAGACCACAATCATTAAAGAAAGACTTAGTTACCAAGCTTCAGGGCAGGATCAGACAGGCTAGGACCCTGCTAGGCATTGTGCTTCCTGGTTGAAAGAGTACAGGCCAATTGTAGGAGCTCAGAGCTGGGCCCAGACAGAATGAAGACGCAGAAGAGCCTTTGCCTCTTAGTTCTCTTAGAAGAGCTAAGCTGGAAAGTTAATGCAGAAAAATTTTTTTACTCGTGATTCTTTCATGACACAAGAAGCTTGTAAACATGGTAAATTTTGACCACTGTGTATGAAACAGCCTAGATCAATAATTCAAATCAATTAAACATTTTTAGACATGGGCTGGAAATGTACTGGTGATAATTGACATCAGAGTTAATTGTTTTCATAGATTAAAAAGTTATAGAATTGACATGGCATATTATTTATCTATATAACTTTCACTGTTTCTGAAGCATAAGGATAAAATTGTAGTGTTTTATTATTGCCAATAAGGTAACTTTGCTCAGAGAAAGACCACATTTCAGGCTCTTGTCAACAAATTTGTAAAAGGGAAATAAATACTTCTGAAGGTAACCATTTGTTCTACTTTTTCCTTACATTTAGTGATACTATTAGTATAACATGTAAGATGAAGTGTAGAAAAAAATTCATTCATTCATCCATCCATGCTTAAAACAAATATCAGGTCTGGATTGGAGAAGTATATTTTGGGTCATCAGCCAATAGGAGGTAGTTGAAGCTCTGGATCCTAGAAATAGTGCATCATAATTTCAATTCAGATAAATTTGAGGTCCAATTGTGTTAAATGATACTAACAGATTAAAGAAAATAAGGGTTGAGAATTGACCTTTGGGTTTAGCAACTTGAAGATTATTAGTGACTTTGACAGGAGTAATCATTTCCTTGGAGCGGTAAGGGGCAAAAGACTAGTTCGCCCAGTCCAAGAGAGAAGTCAGAGGCTGTAAAAGCTTCCAAGGACTTTGTCTAGAAAGGAAGGAGAGAAATGAGGTATTAGCTGGGGTGCATTGCATCCCAAGAGGACATTTTAAGCAGAATATTTGTAGGTAAATGAGAGAGATCCATGAGAGGGGAAAACTGTTGATGCAAGTAAGAGAGAAAAACTGCTGGGATGATGTCCTTCAACAAACAAGAGGGAATAGGATCTAGATCCTAAGTAGGGGGATTGGCCATTGCTTGGAGAACAGATAGTGACAGCAGAGACATGTCTCAATAGACAGCTGTGAAAGAGTTTAAAAATGCTTAGTATGTTCTTTCTCAAAAATTTACTTTTCATATACATAAATATACATGTATGTATGTGTATACATGTATGTACATGTGTGTATATATATATACAGTTTTCCTGGTGGCTCAGTGGTAAAGAATCCGCCTGCCAGTGCAAAAGATGCTGGTTCATTCCAAAGTCAGGAAGATTCCCTGGAGAAGGCAATGGAAACCCATTCCAGTATTCTTGCCTGAGAAGTCCCATGGACAGTGGAGCCTGCCAGGCTACAATCCGTGGAGTTGCAAGAGTCGGACATGACTTAGTAACTAGACCAACATATGTATATAACTTAAAATGTAGTTCAGAACTCATGTGGGGGAAAATAATCATCTAAAGAAATGAACTTTCACCCCTTAATGTTTATGGGAAAGATACTGTTGCAAACTATCCTCAAACTAAGACATGGTGAATGAAATCCTACAATGTAAGGCTATGGAGAATTAACTCTTTCCTGAGCTATTCTTCACAATAGCTCAGAGCATCCTGAACTAGGTAGAAAAAAGAAAAAAACAAGCACGACAGAAATTACCTTTCCCCAAATATTACACACTCCTTATGCCTTTCATCCCATAGACTGCTCAGCTAGACACTGACTGAATTTGTGAGGATGATAAGCACAAAGTGCGTTATTACCAAAATAGATAAGCATCATAGGAGAAGACTCTTGAGAGTCCCTTGGACTGCAAGGAGATCCAACCAGTCAATGCTAAAGGAAATCAGTCAATCATTACAATATTCATTGGGAGGAATGATCCTAAAGCTGAAGGTCCAATACTTTGGCCACCTGATGCAAAGAACTGACTCACTGGAAAAGATCCTAATACTGGAAAAGATTGAAGGCAGGAGGAGAAGGGGATGACAGAGGATGAGATGGTTGGATGGCATCACCGACTTGACAGACATGAGTCTGAGTAAGCTCCAGGAGTTGGTGATGGACAGGGAAGCCTGGCGTGCTGTAGTCCATGGGGTCACAAAGAGTCAGACACAACTGAGTGACTGAACTGAACTGAACCATTTCCTGAGAGAAAAGATCTTATATCTTTGAACTTTTCAATGAGTGTAGGATCAGTTCCTCCCATGTGAATCACTTTGACATTTAAAGAGTTCATGGAACCAAGAGAAAGGTGAAGCCCATCGTTGTAAAAGGAAAATGTCGTAACCCTCATGGAATGTTCCTGGGTCTCTGCCATACAGAGGCAGCAACTTGAAGTGGATGGCAAGAATAGTCACCCAGGTGATGAGCAGCCAATCAAGACACTTAAGGTTTGCGATCATCAGGGCAATAAAGTGTCAGCTTGGGCTCCAGTACTAGTAGCCCTCACTGCATTCTATCATCATCTACACAAAATGTGATCCAAAAGGATTAAGAGACTCAAGCCCTTCCTTTGCTCACCCCCCTGAAGAGTGAAACAGACGTTGGTAAATATTTATTTAAGAAAGATTCTTTCTGATAACCAAACTGGATGCCTTTTCAGAGTAACCACAGAGGTAGGATTAGAACTGTCTCAGTGAACTAAGAGGAGGTGGTTAGAGAAGGGAACTTGGGTGTTACCATGGAAAGCTGGAATCCTGCTCTACTGGTGTGCGCTAGTCTCTGCCACTTTGGAATCTTTTAATTGCCACCATTTCTGGGTAAACACAATGAGACCTGGGTTTGGAAAAAGGAGGGGGAAAGCACAAAGACCAGAGAGGCAGCCTTTCTATTTAGGGAAAATTGTAGGCGCATTTCATCAGCTGGGAAATAGAATGAAAATATATTGTATCTGAAACCTCAATAGGGCACTAAACAGACCCAATATATTCAGAACTATCAATTCTAAAGCTCAAATCCTTACATAAGGAGAAGAAAGAGGAGAGGGAAGGTCTCAAGTTCCTTACTTACTCCTGGAGTTTCTGGCTGGAAAAAAAAAAAATCATCTTTTCCCTCCTCCATTTTATTGGGATCATCTCAATGAAGGAAACTAACTGTCCACAATCCAGGCCAGGCTAGACAGCCTGGGCTTCACTGAATGCCACTGGCTAATTTTCACACCTGGCTTTCTTGTTCTTGAGTGTTAAGACTAGCAGTAATCAGAGGTGCTATGCTCTAGTTCTTTTTAATCCAGTTTTAATTATAGTATAAACACAATACTCACAGCAATGAGTGATTTCCATGGATTGTTTTGGCAGGTATTAACTTGTTTCCAAATGAATGACTTATTTTCTTCCCTTTTTCCTAGGACTCTTTTTTTCCCCCCCTGAAGGAACATCTTATTTGAAAAGCCACTGTCCTTCTTGTTAAGTTAGATTAATTACCTTTTTTAAGTAGTAAAAAAAAAGTTTTAGATTTACAGCAAGTAAGGTAAAGAAAGGTGTACCTCTTTTAGTAAAAATGACCCCAGGTTGGAGAAATGAAGAGCAATTTTATACTTTTTCAGAAAGCAACTTTTGGAAATAATTAAACTTGTATTTCACAATGAAAATGAGAAAAACAATTAAACTCTAATATTAAACAAGTACAATAAACAATGTATTCAAACTCAATAATTTTTAATTTCATTATAGGTAGAGACTGCCTCATTTTCTGTATATTATTATAATTGCTATTATTACATTACATGTGCATAGTAATGACCTCAATAGGTCATAGAGCCAACAGTAAGTGGAAGAGTTCAAATTTGGATGTGGAACTTCCAGCTCCAACGTTACTCATCTTTATTCCACAAACACTTTAAATTCTCAGTATTCCTCATTTTCATATTTTTCCCTAAGTTTCATTCTCTTAGTGCCATATACAAAAGTAACTAGATTAACCTTGGATTAGTATTTCATCAGGGCTAAATTTATGAGCTATCTCCTTTTTACCGGCTTCTCTCTGAGTATTTCCATAGTGTTTCAGGCAAAGTTTAACTTATTCAGTTTAGATGTGCTTTCACACCCTATAGACTGCCTACATTTTAAACTCTATTAAATGGGAATAATAGTTGCAACTCTTAGACTTCTTCAAATATGATTAAAGCAAAAATGTATCTTTCACATTATGCTTTGTTTTTAATTAGAAATGAATCATAAGCATCTATTAATTTTTTTTTAAAAAGAGCTGACAAGATTTTATTGCAAATGTCTTTGATAGACTAGGCTCTCATCCAACATAACTTGGTAGTAAGTTTAGAAAGTCACATAGGCAAACATTTTTTTTCAAAAATATAAAGGAATTAAAATGTGAGAGAATAAAGACATTTCTTTTCTTTCTTTCTTTCTTTTTTCTTTTTTTTACCATGTGATAATAAGCAGGAGGGATTAGCAAACATTTAAATTTTTCATTTCTGGATGTTACAAAATTTCAAACTTAGCCTGACCTTTTGGTGTTTGAGTTTGTCTACTTTTGGCATAAGATAATTTCCTGACTTTAAAGACATCAGGCAGCTCTTACCAATAAATGTTTTAATTATTCAAGTTGCATAAATGACTTGAAAACATATGGAATCAATTTCCCACACAATATTTATTGGTTAAAAAATCGTGAGAAAAATGGCTTTACTGTACATGGATTCAGTCTTCTTGAACTTTAAATTTTATGGGCTTCAAGGTAGGAAGATTCTTATTAGACCTCAAACAAGTCAGAATGGACCACGAGGAAAGGCCCATCCAAACTGTTTCAATTACTATTAGCTTACACAGCAATCAGTTTTTATCTGCACAATATATTTATCACTGCCCTTCCTTTGCCCCTTAATACACTATCATATTATCCTTTGAAATGATACTAAACCTCTGCAAGAGAAATCAGGCCTGCTACAATCTATAGAATACCAAAGAGAGCCGAAATATATGATTTGTGGCAATATTCATTTTGCATGGACTTGTGATGAAAAAAAAACAAGCCCGTTTAATGATAAGATCATATTGGCAAAGGCCACCGTTCATCAACTCACCAGTGTTTACCAAGCTCTCAACTCCTCCATGATATGATTTTCACCACTTGCTTTCTAAGTCTAAATTCCAAGCCATGGGGACACATAACCCTGCTGTTCTATTCCTTATTTTTCTGTCACTTCCCCTAATGGCGCTGAGCATCATGTGGGCTGTGTGGGATTATAGCACATGGTATGAGAAAGCTAGCTAGGATGAAAGCCTGGCATACACACCAAACCATCTTCCAATTCTTTCCCATTTCCAATTTTGGCCCTACTATCATATATTATTACTAACATTTATTTTGTTATCCTTCTGAATGATTTCATTTTGTGATATAATAACTTTAAAATATATCACATTTCAGTTAGTTTATCCCTAAAACTTTAGTAGAAACTGTAGTATGATTTGAAAGGGTACAGACTGAAGCGAGGTTGATCATTACACTAATAATTGATCACCTAACTCCTAGTATAAAGATTAGGTTCATTGATTTCTTAGTATGGATAGGAATGTAAGCGGCCGCAGGATGAAAATTAGTTTTGTATGGTTTGTTTGCATTTACAGTTGAGTCTCTTTGTTCTCAGATCGGGCCTTTGTGAGCTCACCTACTCACAAGAGTTCATTTGTAATCCACAAATCACACAGTTTTGTGGTCATTCATATACAAGCCCAGAGCAGTGACAGCAAGCATGTGTCCTGGTGAGGTAGAACAAAGTGATGCTTTCATACTGGAAATGTGTCATTTCTGTAGTCTCTTTAGTGTAACACTTTTCTTTGTTGCATGTTTGTGCTTTTTGTTGTGATTCAGTGTTTAAAACGGACTCCATCACCCAGTGATGAAGTATTATCTATTGTTCCTAAGTACAAGACGTCTGTGATTGTGTCTTCTGTATGTGTGTTAGATAAGGTTCACTCAAGCAAGACTTACAGGGCCTTCAGCTGTGAGGTCAATGTTAATGAATCAATGATAATAGTAAATAAAGTGCTTTTAACCAGAAACAAAGCAAGGTTATGTATTAATCAGTTATTGAAAATGTGACGATTGTAGGAACCTAATCCTTTATTTCCTCTAGGAACAGAGGCTTAATATTTAAGCCAATTTTATAGGACAGAACTACCACAAATAAGGAGAATGTAGGTTGCTTCCATGTCCTGACTACCGTAAATAGTGCCACAGTGAACAATTGGGTGTGTGTATCTTTTGGAATTATGATTTTCTCCAAGTATACACACTACTATGTATAAAAGAGATAACTAACAAGAACCTATTGTACACTACAGAGGGAAAAAAGGTATGGTCTTGTTTGTAGGACCTATATTAAGTAACCTCAAAACTGCATTCCAGTATATACTATGTATAAACAAACACTGTTCAACTCCACTTATATAAGATACTTAGACTAGGAAAATTCATAGAGTCAGAAAATACATTCATAGTTGCCAAGGGCTAGGGGATGAGGGAGTGGGGAGGGGGAGTGGGGAGTTAGTGTTTAACAGGAACGGAGTTTTGGTTTAGGATGCTGAAAAACTTGGGTGATGGATGGTGGTGAGAGTTGCACAACATGAATGCAATTAGTGCCATTAACTGTAGAGTAAAATATGGTTAAAATGCTAGTTTTATATTATGTGACTTTTAACACAATAAAAAATTAAGGAGAATTGATGGCATATATGGCATGTTCATCATCTTTAGAAAGGGCCAGATGGAGAGTTTACAGGAAGGTATTAATATGAAGCACTTATTTTAATGAGAAGCTGTGTTTACTGTATGTCTCATGCTCATCACATCCCCCCACCCTTTTTTTTATTATTATGGCTTTTAATTCCTTTTTCAAAAATCTTGCTCTTGGTTCTTTTTCTTATTATGGTTTAGGTGTAATTGAAGATATTTCCTAATCTAAAGCTAAACAAAGAATGACTCATTCAGAGTTCCCTGGAAGTGAGCTGGTGGTTGTGCCCACCTGGCCACACAGGTCTTCTCCAGGTCTTCCAGGTGGCCACATCACTTCTTTGACACAGTGACATGCAGCAGAAAAACAGAGTATTTCCTTTAAACATAAAAGCATGCTAAGTCGCTTCAGTCGTATCTGTCTCTTTGTGACTCTGTGGACTGTAGCCCACCAGGTTCCACTTTCTATGGAATTTTCCAGGCAAGAATACTGGAATGGGTTGCCATTTCCTTCTCCAGGGGTCTTTCTGACCCAGGGATCAAATCCGCATCCCTTATATCTCCTGCACTGGCAGGCGGGTTCTTTACCACTAGCACCACCTGGGAAGCCCCTCTTTTAAACATGCATGGGTGCTTAGTTGCTTCAGTCATGTCTGACTCTTTATGACCCTATAGACTGTAGCCCGCCAGGCTCCTCTGTCCTTGGGATTCTCCAGGCAAGAATACTGGAGTGAGTTTTCGTGCTCTCCTCCAGGGGATCTTCCTGACCCAGGGATCGAACCCATGTCTCTAGCATAGCAGGCAGATTCTTTATCACTGAGACACGTGGGAAGCTCCTCCTTTAAACATAAATGGATCCAAATTCAAGTTTTACTAGTTCATGCTTATTTAACCGAAAATGAGCTCTTTACTTTTCCATGTTTCTCTTTCCCTCTTCCTCTGTAAAATAAAGATAACATTACAGCTTACAAATAAAAGTGTACTAACACCAAATCTAGAAACCCCTAGCCATGGAAGAAGAAGCCAGGTGTTGATTTGGATGGGGAGCCCTTTTGCTTTTGCATTCCCCCAGGTTTTTCTCTCTCTGAGGTTGTCTAGATTTTACTGCCCCTGCTAGCACCACCGGGAGGGATCCTCCTAGCCTTGATGTTCTCTTTAACTGATCTGAAGGTGATTTTGGCCTCTAAGACTCTTCACTCACTATCAAGATAATACAAGAACTCTGGGTAAGCATGTGAGGCCTATACTATAGATTGTTCAAAATGGCATTTGGAATCTTATGAAGACTGAGTTCTAGTTAGCAGTAGCTCAATCAGAAATATACACTGGAGACAAGAGTTTGAGCAAACTCCAGGAGATAGTAAAGGACAGGGAAGCCTGGCATGCTGCAGTCCATGAGGGCACAAGGAGTCAGACATGACTTAGTGACTCAACCACAAACTAGGCTTATGTTATTGTCTTTTTATATCTGTGTCCTTTTCATTTTTTCCCTTATTACTTAGTTAAAACCATTTAAAAACAGGGGCCTATAAAAAAATTTCCAATTTTGCTAACGAACCCATTTGGTATTTCTGGCCATGTATTAGCTGTAGCTTTAAAAGGGGTGTAACTGGAACTGGAAGGTAAAAGTAGTCTGCAGGACAACAATCTAAACTGAGAAACATCCAAGAAACATTAGGGAAAAGAGTTATATGGTTAGATGTAATTGGCTACCGGAAAGAGTGGCAAAGTGGTTGTCACAAGGACCAAGTGTGACAATGTATGTAAAAGTGTTTGGTCCAAAAATATGGTACATTCTTCTGAAGTACTTTGACAAGTAGAAACACATATGCTAAAATTAATGTTTTTTAACATGTTTTCATAAGGGACTTAACCAAGGTTCAACAAGAAAGGGGGAGGACCATATGATATTTTAAAAAGAAATAGTAATTTCATCTCTTCAGCTCAAATGTATCATGTAATGAAATCATATAACTTTTTAAAATCAAGTCAGTGATAGGAACCATTATCTCTATTTTACCAAAGGCAAAAAGACTTTACATGCATATTTCCAGATCACAGGTCGAATTTAAATTAGGACTGAAAACCTTTGGCCCCTGTGCATAATTACTGCTCCGTCAAACTTGTTGCCAGAGTTAATGTTATTGCTTGAATTCTACTGCTCCCTAGAGCACATTTTGTCACATTTTGTGATTTTTAAGTCTCAGGAAATCTGTTCAGTGTCCAGTACAAGACAATAAAGAAAAGGACTTCTGTAAATAGTGTTCAGTGACTCCTTCCGGCTGGTAGGATAAGGGGAAAAGGAATCATAGCCACCAACTTATTTCCTGATTCAGAAAATGACTCACGATGTAACTTTGTGAACATTGCTTAACCTTTCAGCATTCCAGTTTCTACAGCTGAAAAACAAGGATAATGTTTGTCCACCTTACAATGGTAAATGCTCTAGAAATACATACACAAAAAGTTAATCTCCTATCAAGGGACAGTAAAGCTGGTTTTTCGTGTACTTGAGATATCACTGACACATTCGCAAAGCAGTTTCTGCCAAGGTTGTGTGGTTAATGCTTCCAGATCACCTCCCTAAACACCACATTGTGCACTGAACTCTCTTTATCCTGCCCTGAATCAGAATGGTAATCGCCGCGGGGTGTGTTCAACGTGACTGCCGAGGCTCGGCAGTAGAGCCTGTCTCCCGGCTTGTGCCAGAGTGCTTTCTGCACGGTTGTCAAGGAAGACAGCACTCAACAGAAGGAAAAAGATCCATACGGTGGGAAGAAGCTTTCTCCTTGAATTCCGATTCTGGGAAATGTGACTAAAATTATGAATGAGCCAATTTCACTTGCAGTCTTCCTGCGACAATGTACAACTGTTCAGCTTCCCTCATATTCTGGAAACCACAATTTAGGAAAGATATGCATGTGTCCTTTCTGGTGCTTGGCTTATTATCTTCTTTTGCTCCTTATATGTTTTGTTTTGAAAGAATAGTTATTTACAAATAACTCAGGATTTCCAATGGCTATTGCTTGACATACTAGTAGCTTGCCCCATTATCCCCACAGCTGGTAACAATGACAGTTCATTCAACTAAAGTCACTTCCAATGACTTTCTCTGAAATAATCTATTGCTGATAAGGAGCTTTATTTTTAAGTACCAAACTCCAATATACCTTAACTAGATAGGGCAGCATGGTGTTACCGCAAAGAGGCGATGAGCAGGCAGTAACAAACTATATGACTACCTTGACCAAAGTTCTGCTGTCACAGAAAAGGTACAGGGTTGACATCACAAAAGCCCATGAGGTTGTCACACACCACTGGACAAAAGCGGGCTCCAAATTGAGAAAGGGTGAAGAGAAACAAGGTGGTTTAGAAAATAATTACGATTTATTTATTTCTAATACTCAGGACATTGAAGCAACGTGTCCATTAACAGAAGACTGGTTAAAGAGGATATAGTATATATGTACAATGGAATATTACTCATCCATTAAAAGGAATGAAATAGTGCCATTTTCAGAGATGTGGCTAGACCTAGAGGCTTTCATACAGAGTGAAGAAAGTCAGAAAGAGATAAACAAATCTCTTATAATATGACTTACATTGGAATCTAGAATAATGGTATTAATGAACTTAATTGCAAATGAAAAAAAACAGAGATGTAGAGAACAAACATGTGGATACCTAAGGGGTAAGGAGAAGGTGGGATGAATTGGGAGGTTGGGATTGACATATATGCACTACTAAATATAAAATAGATAACTAATGAGAGACTACGGTATAGCACAGAGAATTTTACTCAAGGCTCTGCAGAGACCTAAATGGGAAGGAAATCTTTAAAAAGAGAAGGGATCTATCTATCTATCTATCTATCTATCTATATATATATTGTATAGATATTGTATAGATAATGTATAGGTATATACATATATATGTATGTATATATACATATACATACATATATACACACACACACATATATATGTATAACTGGTTCCCTGGTGGCTCAGTGATAATGAATCTGCCTGCCAATGCAGGAGACGTGAGTTCCATCCTTCAGTCTGGAAGATCCCCTCGAGGAGAAAATAGCAACCCATTCCAGTATTCTCACATGGGAAACCCCATAGACAGAGGAGCCTGGCAGGCTACAGTCCATGACGTCATAAAAGGGTCAGATATGACTTAGCAACAAAACAACAACAAATAACTGATTCACTGTGTGTGTTAGCAGAAACTAACACAACATCGGAAAATAACTATACTCAAAACATTTTTTTTAAAGAAAACAAGATTTTGTATCATGAAAGATTTTTTTGCCCAAAATAAACACTTTAGGAGGGGAAAAAAGAAATAGCCTGACTTTTCTCAAACACCATATTCCTATTGTAAACACAAAAGAACATTTTCTAACTTTGTATTCCTAACTTTGTTTCTTAATTTTGTGATTTAATGCTACTGCTTTCAGTGCTCACTGGCTAGCCTCCTCTCTGAATCTAAGCTTGATTTTTTTTTTCCTTTTCACTTAACTATCCACCATCGAATACCAGAGTAGGGTCATGTTCACAATTATGTCTCAAGAAGTATGGACATCTGAGCATAAATACTAAATCCACACATAACTGAAAGTAAAAAAAAAAAGAGAAATAGACACTGGTGTGTATGGGGCATGCTATCAAGATGTTTAGATACTGACAACACGATAAACTTAACCAGAAAACTTAGACCAAAGTTCAAGTGCAGTTTTGTTCTACACTAGTGTTTTCCAACCTGCTTTCCTCAAAATATGTGAGACATTTTAAAGTGCCATAAAGTTTTATGTATGAGAATTGTTGCTTTACCACATACATCCCTCTCTTGGACATTCATATTATATATCAGCCTACCAAATACACCAAAGTTATTTAGAAGGCAGTAACTTCCTTTAACTCAGCTTTCCCCAAAATTCTTTAACCAAGGAACACCTTCTATATCTTCCTTTTAGTGGGAATTATAAGAGAAGCTCTCAGGCCTTCCGAAAGTGTTTGGAAACTAGTAGTCTACATTTTTCAATCCCTTTAATGTGGAACTGAACTTCTGACTCGCCTCTTTCATCAATAATTCCTTCAACATATTCTTACATGTATTTTACATTTAAAATACAAATAACTTCCCTATTAGCAGAGACCTAGTTTAGGTGTGACCTGGGAAAGGATTAACTACAATTCCTTTTTCTTCTGAATCTTCCTTTAGAGAATTTGTGGGCAAGTAGCTTCCTCATTTTGATGGTGAGCAAGCAGAAAGTATTTGTTTAATTGAATCAGAGTATACCGACATCAGAAACTTTGATTTCCTACAACAAAAATTATTCCAAAGGATAACAAAAAAAGTGAGATTTTTTTTTTCCCTTCACTTTTACATATTTAAAGAACATCTGCCAGGACAAAAAAATAGACAGTGCGACATTTTATATATTAAATCATTTTTATTTGCAAGTCCCTGTACTTTGAATGCAGAACTGTCCCAATATACAGGTTATGCCAAGATGTGAATTAACACGAATTTAGGCAGGAGACACTGGAATGTGGTCTAGCCTTTCTCTTAGGGAAAAAAAAAAAGAGAGAGAGAGAGAGAGAAGTACATAAAGTTCATATATACTTTGCTTCATAAATATTAGCGTTTTTTTCTTTTCTTCTCCCCGCCCCTTCTTCCATTTCACTCTCTTCCCTCTTCAAGGTAACTTGAATTTCTCTTTTAGTTTTGCAATTAGGTATGGTTTTGCTTCCACTTTTTCAGATAGCATCATAGAATTTCAGTCCTTGAAGCTCAACTCCTTCTAATGATGAATGCACTTCATTACTTGAGTCTCCTATATCTTGAACATTTTTTTTTTTTTTTTTTTAGTGAGTAACTTTCTCAAGTGTTTCAGTCCCCTTTTTAAAGGTAGAGGACAGAACTTAGAGGTTAGGTGACTTATGCATTGTCACATAGTGACTCACCAACTTCCCTGAAAAAGAACCATTTTTGCTATCCATTCAGGCAATTTTTTTCTTTTTTTATTATTCTGTTTTTGCCCTGAATCTTGTTTCCACTGTCTAATACATTTAGATGCTTTAGGCACACACAACACACACACACCCTTTTACATCATTGCAGCATTATCCTTGGCTTTTTTTTTTTTAACATTTAATTAGCATTTGTACCAGGTCAATTCCAGTTTCCCTGTTATGCAAACCCACACCCATGCTAAGAGTCTCTAGGGTTAGGAACACAGTGATGATATGACTCTTTGGTTTCGGTGTTTGTGTAAAAGGAGCCCCAGGTCATTTCCAGAGAAAATCAAAGATTCTGAGGACAGCCTCACAGATGAAGTGGCAAATCATTTTTTTCTTTTTGCTGATGGAAAAGAGCAACCATGATAAAGGGTCAAGGGAATATGGATTATCAAAAATAGACAATGAATCAACTCTCCATTCAGTCAAGAGAGTTGTAGAGCTAAATATGGAGTACAATGCATATGTGACTTAACGAGAACTATAGGTGTTCAGAGAGGAGGAAAACACCCAGATTAGGAGACATATTATCTTAATGATAGCTCCTTGAAATTTAGATGATGTCTGTGCAAACTCCCCCAATTTTAAGGCTTGTGTGCCTCTGTGATTTCTGCAACTTTCTTCTGGGGGAAGCTCCCATGAACTTCTCTGCTTCTGGGCTCCTGTGTCTCTACTTTGGCCCCTGCTAAGCACAGAGATGATTTTCAGCCCTTCCCAGATTCCCACCAAACATCTCCTCCAATTCTAAGAGATGCAAGGATAGGACCCAGTGTATGGGTGGGACTGTGGGATGGCTTAACAGAGTTTACAGTAAAGCAGTACAAACACTTCCAAATCAAACTTTAAGAAGGTCCAACTTAAATATCCTTCATTGTACACAGACAACCTCCTCCCCATGCCCCTCCCTGCCCCAGAAATCCCAAGGACATTTTCACTTGCACTTTCAGCCACGCAGTTCCCCAGCACTTACATTGACACTGTCTCCCTTTTGGGCCCAATCTTATCCTGTTACCTACCCTCTCCTCATAAGCAATGACAACTAGTTTTCACTTTCTCAAGCTGATGGAGAGAGCCCCCTTTTAGATGTCCATGGCCCCAGGGTCTCACTGTCTATCCCAGGCAACTGACAATGGGTTTTCCCTAAACAGTGGGATTCTGGGGCCATCTCTTTACAGATAGTCCCAGCCATGTCACAGTTTTGCTCAGGACCACTCAGGGCTTCTTCTCTCTCAGAGGCTTTGCCACTTAGAGACCAATTTTGTGAACAGTTATTATCAAATTTGGGCTTCTCTGGTGACTGAGTCAGCAAAGACTCCACCTGCAGTGCAGGAGACCCGGGTTTGATCCCTGAGTTGAGAAGATGCCCTAGAGAAGGAAATGGCTACCTACTTCAGTATTTTTGCCTAGGAAATCCCATGGAGAGAGGAGCATGGCAGGCTATAGTCCATGGGGTCGCAAAGAGTCAGACACTATTTAGTGACTACACCACCCCAATATCAAATTCAAGTGCTCAGTTAGAATGAATCTTTCTCTATTCTCCTAAAAATCAGAAACTTTGTTGATTTAGATGAGAAAATTAAGATATGAAATCTTGCCCCCTCCCCCCCTCAACAGTAAATCTATTATCTCCACTGAGACCACTCACTGCCCTATAGCAGCACAAAAATGGGATTAAGAGACCAGAAGCTACTAGTAGCTCCAGTAGCTACTGGTCCAACTCTAGCCCAGCTCTTTTGTTTAAGAATTTTTTATGTGGACTATTTCAAAGTCTTTATTGAATTTGTTACACAACTGTCTCTGTTGCATGTGTTTTGGCTTTTTTGACCACAAGGCATGTGGGAGCCCAGCTCCCCAACCAGGGATCAAACACACACATCTGCACTGGAAAGTGAAGTCCCAACCACTGGACTGCCAGGGAAAGTCCCCTGGCTTAGCTCTTAATATCTGGGCACCTCAGTTTCCTCATCTGTAAAATGGGAGGATATACCTTGCTGTACAAGCAAAATGAGTTAATAAGAAAATTGAATATTTCAATAATTTAAAAAATGCTTGACACTTATAAATGTGAGGTTTTTGGTTTTTTTTTTTGAACTTGGCCAAGTAACAAGGGCTAGGAAAGGGCTGGCAGAGTACAGACAGATGGTGGCAACAGAGCTCGTTTGGTACAACTTTTCCCCACGGGAGGCAGAAGACATGGTTGATGCTGCTATTGTAGGAGGCTGGAAAGCTCCACTTAGGAATTAGTCCTTTGGGCAGGCTTTTGGCTATAAACTTTTGTAGGTGGAAATCCTAAAGAAGTGGTAGGTGTCTCTCTGGACCTAGTATTTCACATCTACCTGGGAATTTTTCTTTTTTTTTTTTTTTCTCTGGATGACGCTTTATTTTATTAGCATATTTGGGTATTTTCACAAGTAGACCCTAGTTTCCACTGAAATGTATTTCCATTTCTCTCATGTTATACTCCTACATTTTTTGAACAAATGGACTTAAAAATCTCTGAGGGAAAAATAAAAATAAATTGTATATACTTAACATGGGGCTTGCTCACTGTCTCTCTGAAGAATGCCTGTCTTGTAATCTCATATCCATAAAGTGCCCCATACATAGTATATGCAAAATAATTACCAGTTGGTTTGATTTTCATCTTTTAAAAATATCACTGAAATATCATTTTGAAAGACTGTCAACTTCTATACAGGTTTAGCAGCAGCAGCAACAATGGCAATTTAGACAAGTTTTCCATCCAATTCTAAAGGGACTTAATCACTTGGGTTCATATGTTAATTTGCTACACGTCTAACCACACAGGAGTCTCAGATCTGGGAGTAACCAGTGAGAAAAGAATACAGTTGTTCTCATTTTCAAGTGCCCAAGGATAAATAGCATTCTACTCACTGGTGCCAGAAGAAATCAATACAGGCTCTAACAGTAAAAATATTCATTATTTGTGAAGAAGAAAGAAAAAAAAAACCAACAACAATAACAAAAACCCCATGATGATGGGAAACCACAGAGAGAAATTTTCAAAGCATACTAGGATCATCAAGTCACACAATTCCAGAAGCTCCATTGCAAAAAAAAAAAAAAGTGAAATGTCCCCTGGAATTGCTCAAAAGGTGGCCTTGAAGAATACTTTTGGTGTCTAAAATTTTAAGTGACTTTTTTTATGGTCACAAATGGTTCATTCATTCATTTTTCTTTCTTTGTGTTTACATGGGGTGATCACATTTGTCCAAAAATGATAAGAACAACATTTTTTCAGTACTTACTACATGTCCAGTACTATCTAAGTTTACACATATTAATTCATTTGAATTTTACAAAAAAACAAAATCGCTAGAAAATAGGTACTCTTATGTCCATTTTAAAGATGAGAAAACTGAAGCCAAAAATGTAACTCACCAAAAGTTATGCAGCTAGTAAGTAGTGGAGCAAAGGTTCAGATGCATTCGGTCAGTTTCCAGTGACTGAGGTTCCACAATGCTGCCTGATTTGTCTGGCCTTAGTACATGCCAGGGCATCTTGGTATTTACGGCTACTGTGGCTGATACCAACATTTCCTGGCTGGGTACACTGAGCATGAGCTTTTTCATTAGAATTTTAGAATTTTCAAGAGACTCCTCTCTCCCCTAAAACTATGGGGATGTCTGACTGCTTATGGAGCCCTTCAAAAACCACTCACTGAACAAATTCAGAAAAACTGGATGTCAACCCTTCTTAACATCCCACTGGGCATTTTTGGAAACCAGGGACAAAATGTCTTCCTATTTAAGTAGTGAGAGTTGGTGACTCTTAAACCCTGGAATGCCTCTTGTTCCCAGTATGAAGAATGTGAGCCAATATCTACAAGGTTTTCTCCAAGGAGGAAGGCCCAGACAGTTTTGGGCTCTACCAGGGGGCCTCATTCATACTGTGGATTGTAAGACATCATACCTCATGTCTCATCTCCCATGTTCCCTTTGTGAGGAAATTAGAAAAAAATCACTTTGAGATTTTCAGATGATGCTCACATTCATAAAGCAGTCATTTTACTTTGGTCATTTGATTATTTAGTCATTTGATTATTCCCAGATCAGCAATTCTGACCCATGACAAAATCTTTGGTAATCACTTGTTTTTTGTTTTTGTTTTTTTAAGAGAGTAATTTCAAAAAGAAAGTAGGTAAGGGAATTATCATGTCGATAGACAGCCCTTTGTATTCATGGGTTCCCCATCTTTGGATGCCACAAACTGTTATTGGTTTTTAGCTGCTAAGTTGTGTCTGACTCTTGTGCAACCCCATTGACTGTAGCCCACCAGGCTCCTTTGTCCATGGGATTTCCCAGCAAGAATGCTGGAGTGTGTTGCCATTTCCTTCTCCAGGCGATCTTCCTGACCCGGAGATCTAACCCAGACCTCCTGCATTAGCAAGCAGAGTCTACCACTGAGCCACCTAGAAAGCCCCAACCAACTCTAGATCAATACTATTTGGAAAAAAATTCCAGAAAGTTCCAAAAATCAGAATTTAAACTTGCTACAATCCAACAATATTTACATTGTATTTGGGCTTCCCTGGTAGCTCAGATGGTAAAGAATCCTCCTGCAATGCAAGAGACTTAAGAGACACAGTTTCGACCCCTGGGTCAGGAAGATCCCCTGGAGAAGGAAATGGCCACCTACTCCTGCATTCTTGCTTGCAGAATCCCATGGACAGAGGAGCCTAGTGGGCTACGATCCATGGGGTCACAAAGAGTCAGACACAACTGAGTGACTTACAGCTATTTGCATAGCATTTATATTGTATTAAGTATTATAAGTAACCTAGAGATGATTTATTGTATACTGGAAGATGTACATAGGTTATATGCAAATTCTGCACCATTTAATATAAAGGACTTGAGCACTTGAGCATCCGTGGATTTTGGTTTGGGGTGGGAGGCAGTCCTGGAATGATCCGCTGCATATACGGAAAGATGACTAAAATATTTGGGATTGTGAGATAGTTATTTTAGGCCAAAGGAGTAGGAAAAACAAATAAGAGAAGAAAGGGAGCTTTTAGTTTTCTCAAAAACTAACAAAGTCCCACCTTAGTCAGGGAGTTTCAGGTTAGAGCGGTTCTGAAAGGATCACCTGGCCCTCAACCCTCGGGAATTCTCAGCCCTGCGGTGTTTGCTTTTGTCTCCCAACAGAGGTGTGGTATGAAGGGGTCACACAGGAGGTGAGCAAGACATTAAATGCTCCACCTCCCCACAGTAAAGTAACACTTCTTCAGGCAAACCAGGTGAGCAGAAATAACTGGATATGCTCTCCCATGAAGTTAATACATTTTTATCAAATACTTCAATAATTCTTATTCCCTGACTGAAGCATTTTTGGCTAATAATGATATTAGCAAAAGAGATAGAATTATAGTTTATGTTTTCTATAAAAGAGATAATTCATAGTATACTATACTTGAATGAGAATGAGATTTGCAGCTTGGTATAAAGACAGAATAATATGGTAAACTTGTAGTTTTGCTTTTTAGGTTTTTTTTTTTTTTTTTTTAAGTCAGATTGGGTTACCAAGCATTGGTAGTATAGAATCAACTGATGATATTTGAGGGGAAACAATTGTTTAGGAAATCATGCAATGAGGCTGAATAGATTCTAAATCAATCTGAATCTCAGTTCCCTAATCTATGAAATAGTGGACTGGACTAAATTATCTCTAAGAACAACTCTTGCTCTGAAAACTCTTTGGGGAATTCCTTAATTCATAAACATATACTATACACTTAGTCACTGTGAACAAAGACATTTGGACAGTATTATTTATATTTCACTGAAGGTGTTTAGAGAACCTATCCTTGGTTTGTAGACAAAATACAGGAATAAAAAACTTTGAACATAGGCAGTATATCTATATAATGAAATTCACCAAAACTTTCATAAAGCTCTCCTACATTGCCTATCTACCTTACTGCATGCACGCATGTCAAACCACGTCAGTCGTGACTGACTCTTTGCGACCCAGTAGACTATAACCCACCAGACTCCTGTGTCCATGGGATTCTCCAGGCAAGAATACTGGAGTGGGTAGCCCTGCCCTCCTCCAGGGCATCTGCTTGAGCCAGGGATCAAACCTGCATCTCTTATGTCTCCTACATTGGCAGGTGAGCTCTTTACCATTAGTACCAACTGGGAAGTCCATCTGCCTTACTAGAACTTTCTTAATAGCTTTTTATCTTTTAGAAATTCTCATTTGAATTACCAACTACCTGTCAAAAGGGCACAATCATCATTTATTTCCAGTGGAACTTTTATTTCCTCCTTGACGATGAACTCAGAAACTCAAAGAATCAAGGAAATTGGGATTATTTGGAGTTGCCAATGCAATCAAACTCCCTTAGGTAAAAGAAAACTTGTATGTTCTAAAAGGATTATATCAGTTGGCTGACAAGTTCTTGAACGTAAGAATCCACTTAAGCAAACCTGCATAAAGTGGAGTCTGTCGCTGAAAGGTATTGATTGACTCAGGTTTTCACTCCCACCTATTACACTTCCTACGCTTGCTGCACCCTTTTACCTTTTTATCTTTTCTCAGGCTCCTGCCGCTCTCCTTCGGTTTCAGATAACATTTGGCATCCTGATCCAACAGTTAGTACTGAGCATAACTAGAAGACAGTGTGTTCCACTGGAAAGAACATGGACTTTGTAGTGAAATAGATCTGCCTTTGAGTTCTCTGCCATTTATTAGCTAGGTGATTTGGGGCAAATTAAGGATCCTTTCTGAGTTCAGTTTCCTCTCTACCTGAAAGGATAGCATTAATTTTGCAGCGTTATTATGAATAATAGTCATTTCATGTAAGTGTTTAGTATCATAATAACTTTAAATAAACTAGTTATAGCTAAAATTAAGAAACTAACATTGATAGGATTTTTGAGTGAACATAGAAGCTGATCGTGTTGCTTCCTACTTTTGAATTTTACTGAGTCCTTCTTGTTCTGAAAACTCCAGTTGTCTTCATACCCCCACCCTTCCTGCTCTCATTCTGCCCTCTCTTGTCCTGTTATCTTTCCCCACACCTCTCATTGCACTCTGCTTCAACCCAACTGAGGGCTTTGTTGTGGCTGTCGTGTCATGCTCAGAGAAAATTCATTCTTCTGCCTGAAACTCAGCTTTCCCTCCTTGACCTGCAGCTAACTCCTAGCCACCTTTTCAACTTTGTTTAGTCACTGCTCCATTCAGTGTCTTGAATAGACTTCCTGAATCAGCCTAGATTATGCGTTACCATAACATCCTGCATTTTTTTTTGTCTTAGTACTTACAATGCTGTTCTAGGATTTTCTAGTTAGGGAACTGTGTCCCCCTTACACTGAGTTCATGGAGAACTGGATTATGTCTATCTTGGTATCTTACCATAGGCTAGCAACATGCCTGCATGTACTATGCAATGACTAAGTAAGTCCTAATAGAAAAATAAATGAATGTATAGTCTTTCAATTTCCATTTCTCTATGTTGCTACTTGTGGCTCGGCTGGTAAAGAATCCGCCTGCAGTGCATGGAGACCTGGGTTCAACCCCAGGGTTGAAGAGATCCCCTGGAGAAGGGAAAGGCTGCCCACTCCAATATTCTGGCCTGGTGAATTCCATGAACTGTATAGTCCACGGGGTCACAAAGAGTTGGACACGACTGAGTGACTTTCACTTTCACAACTTTGGGCATACATGAGAAAGATATGAGCTTCCTGTTTCTTTCCTGCTCTCCATTCCCTGTTCTAATAGGAAAGGGGAATGTGGATTAGACAGAACGCTTAATCGTTAAGGGGGATCCTGCACTTTGGCAGGAAACTGGTTAAGATATTCTTTCCTAACAGGTCAATCTTGGAGAAACAGGCTTGATCAGTAGAAAGAGGTGACTCTTTGTAAAGTTAATTATTAAAAATTTGTAGTGTACTGCATATATAATTTCAATGATATCAATATATGTGTTCATATTTAATGCAAAGGAAAAATACCAGAAAAAAATAAGGAAAATTTCAATTAAGCATCTCTTGGTGTTTTCATTTTCTTTTATTTTCTCATGTTTTTCTGTACAGTCAAATTTTTAAAGGATTAATGAAGACAAAAATCTTTGAAAAGAAACTTAAATTTTTATTTGTACCAGTTGCAAGAAGAGAATTCTGGGAAAATATTCATTTTTTTTGTTTGGCTATATTTATTACTTTCTTGGTCACTATTTCTCGTGGATGTTACACTGTCTCAGGCTTTACCCTACTTACCCCCTCTACCCAGAACAGGAAAATGTACTTTCTGGCAATATATGTCTTTCTGGCAATGTATATCTTCAGAATTCACTTCCTTTGCAATGTTTTTCCAGATAAGACACTCATCAAATCCTGTAGCACTTATTCTGAGGTCTATTTTCTGTGTTCGTTTACTGTTGTCTGTTTTTTGGTTCTCTAATTTCCCAATTTTATTTCCCGCTCCCTAAAGTTAGAAGCTTGCTCTTCACAGATTTAATGGCTTTTAGGATGGCCCTGAACACACAGAAGATTCTTCCAAAATACTATTGATGTAATGAATATTGCATCAGAAGATGCATTCTACAACAAATTAGCAAGTAAAAATGCATGTCCATCAATTCCCAGAATGCAGGTGATTAATCCCTGATGTTTTAGGCCGTTATAGTATTTGGATCTCTAGTATATTCCCTGTTTTTGTTTTTATTTTTTTCCCACTATGTGCTTTTATCAAGGGCAATGAATAACACACTTTTAATTAGGAAAACAAAAAGGTTTTCTGCCTTTTAAAAATCAAAATTACCTAGCTTTGGAAATCAGTATGAGAAATTGTATCTGTAAGTATGTTGTCTTTAAATACAAAGGCAAAATACAATCAAATGATAATGTAGATCACTAGATCATCAATGGTTTTTTCCTGTTCACTAAACAAAATTTTAAAAGAATTAAAAGACAGTTGCTCCTTAGAAGAAAAGCTATGACAAACCTAGACATCATATTAAAAAGCAGAGACATTGCTTTGCCAACAAAGGTCCATATATTCAAAGTTATGAATTTTCTAGTAGTCATATATGGATGTGAGAGTTGGACCATAAAGAAAACTGAGCACTAAGAACTGATGCTTTCAAACTGTGGTGCTGAAGAATCTCAAGAGTCCCTTGGACAGCAAGGAGATCAAACCAGTCAATCCTAAAGGAAATCAACCCTAAATATTCACTGGAGGGGCTGATGCCGAAGCTCCAATACTTTGGACACATGATGCAAAGAGCTGACTTGTTGGAAAAGACCCTGATGCTGGGGAAGATTGAAGACAGGAAGAGAAGGGGACGGCAGAAGACGAGATGGTTGGATGGTACCAATCACTCACTGGACATGAATTTGAGCAAAGTCTGGGAAATAGTGAAAGACATGCAAACCTGGAGTGCTGTAGTCTATGGGGTCACAAATAGTTGGACACAACTGAGTGACTCAACAATAACAAAAGGAAATTTTAAAAGAATGTGTGAACAACTTTAAAACAATCATAGCACATTTCCAGCTCAATATTATGACAAGAATTGTTTAATAATGAGAGTCAGTAAAGATTTCCTACCTTTAGGTAACTCCAATGTGTCAGAACTATGAAATTAAGATAGAATTTTGACCACTATGTGAAGTTTAATGTATTAAGATTTTGATGATGCCCAATCAGTTATTGGGCATCATCAGATCGATGTTTTATTGATTGGTACTGCTGATTGACAATTCTTCTAAAAATTGCTCCTCAAAAGAATAAAAATTAGCTTTTAGTATTACCAGGAAGAAAAGTTCTCAGTTTTAGGAACCTCCCCCCACAAACAGAAAAGAAACCATTTTATGGATCCAAAAATCATCAACCAGATATCTCCAGAACCCTTTGGAAGTGATCAGCGTTGCTTGGTTTTGGACCTAGAGTCCTGAATTAACCTGAAAAGACAGGTTCATATATTCTGAGTCTTAAAATGTCCCTTAACATGAGCAAACCTACAAGCATAGGAAAGGAAGTTAAAGCCAGCACTTGGCCCCTCATTCAAATCTCAAGGTTTTAGGGACTTGCAAGATTCAGAGTGAGAATGCATTGTGCCCTGCACATAGAAGGTGTATCTTTAAAACACCAACCACAGGAATCCAGCTACTGCTTACCTCACTGCCACATAAGATTACATTAGCAATATCACCCAGAATAATCAGGAGAAATACTTAACAAAGAGCATGCTTTCTTAGAAGACAAAGGAAAAATGTACGACAGTAGTGTCAAAGTCCCTGATTTCTAGATATAACTGTGCTCTGAGTTTTTTATGTTTTCCCTTTATTCCTCTGAAAAATGGGAATAAAACCCTTGTCACTAAGCCACTGGAATGTTCAGGAGACAATAAGTTAGTAACTGGAAAGGATTTAGGGTGAAAGGTGCTATGTGAGTTTACAGTATTTGTTAATGTTATTACTCAATCAGTTCTGGCCCAATGTGGAAACAAAAGCAACTTCTATTACAAATAACATAAGTTGCTAAAATAACCTTGGGAAAGAGAGAATAAATGAATCTACAAAGACAAATAGGTAGCAACTGGATTATTGAGACCTCATCTTGAGGTGGTAGGCTTCTAACACTAGAAAAATTGTTTTTAATCTTCAAGGAAGAATCATTTGGGGAAGAAAAGTAGGCAACCTATTAATACCTGTTTATGAAAGAGGGACATTTCAGTTGTGTGTTAACAAATATGTTTATAAAAACAGTTTCTATTACAAGACTCGATTAAGCAGAAGTCTCCTTTAGCAGATTTTAGGAAAAGGGATATATAACAAAAGGTCCATATGTGAACTCTGGAAATACTCAGGAGTTAACCAGACTCCAGCAGGTTCATTTAGAACCTTAGACACAGTGCAAAGGGAACTAGTAAGTATATGTGCTGTGTGCTATGCACTGTGATAAGTTGCTTCAGTAGTGTCTGACTCTTTGCGATGCTATGGACTGTATCCTGCCAGGCTCCTCTGTCCATGGGATTCTCCACCCAGGGATCAAATCTGTGTCTTTTACGTCTCCCTGTAAGGCAGGTGGGTTCTTTACCACTAGCACCATCTGAGAAACCCATTCAATATATACATAATATTTAACTTATTAAAATTTGTATTAAATTTTATAAATACTAATATATATATAAATTTAAACTGACACTAGCTATGACTTTACCGTCTGCCTTTAAGCTATCTTTCAATCAGCTACTAAAGGACAGAATGTTGCCATTCCTGCTCATGGATAGCTATTAATCATGGGTTGGAGCTATCAGAAATAGCTCATCCTTACTCCGAATATTTCCCTCCTTTTAGAGGGGTCTACATTAACATAGCAGTGCTGACATTTTTGCCCTAATAGGAAGAAGGAATCATTTAATTTTATTGAGCCCCTTTATCTTCTCATTCTCCTGGGAGCTGGGTGCCTACAAAAAGCACACATTACACTTTCCTATTTCAGACCCCAAGTTTTAAAGGAGGACTATGTTGGCTGGATGTCATCACTGATGCAATGGACGTGTCCATGGGGTCTCAAAGAGCCAGACATGACTGGGTAACTAAACAACAATGCTGTCCAGTGCTGGAAAGGCAGCAGGTAAGTCTTTGTAAATCTGAGGTTCAGTATTAGTAAACTCACTCTCCAAAATCAGCTCTATCAGGGAGAAAATGGATTATGTTCTCTATCTTACCATCTTATTGTTTGGTGGGTCAGACTCAGCTAGGGAAAGAGATGGGCCTCGTCTTGATCCCCCTATTGACCCAACAGCCCACATTACAATGGGAGTCATGCCTGCCTTTTCCAAGAATGAAAGACAAATGTAAGTCTCCAGAGGCTTGCAAAAAAGTATCACAAACTCAGCAAAGTTAAATTCAGCCATTGATAAATGGGGTTTGTTTTTGTTTGTTTTTCCTGTGGCTGTTGTAGCAAATCACCACAAATTCAGTGGCTTAAAATCTCAGAAATTTACCCTCCCACAGTTCTAGAGGACAGAAGTCCAATATTACAGCAGGGCCATGCTACCTTTAGATGCCCTAAGTGAGAATCTAGTCCTTGATTCTTCTAGCTTCTGGTGGTTGCCTGCATTCCCTGGCTTATGGCTGCATCCTACAATCTGCCTCTGTGATTGCATTGCCTCCTCTCCTTGTGACAAATCTCCCACTGTTTCCCACTTATAAGGACATATGTGACTGCATTTAGGACCTACTCTGATAATCTGGGATAATCCCCTCATCTCAGAATCTTTAACTTCTTAATCACACCTATGAAGACCACTTTTCTACTCAAGGTAACAGTTACAGGCTTTAAGAATTAGGACCTGATATCTTTGGGAAACCATTTTTTAGCTTACCACACAAATTTAACAACCACAAACAAGTATCATTTTCCCTCCTTCCTTTATATTCTGAAATTTTACAACTTATGTGCTCTAAACACACAGTCTTATAGGACTAAGACGGTGAATTTATCCTCAACTTAAACTAACCAAATGATATTTATAAGGAATATATCATAAAGCAATCATCTTTTCTTTACATGTGTATGAATCACCAAATTTTCAAATACATACAGTATATTTTCCTACTAGAAATGTGGCAAAGTATAAATTAAAAAATGTAAATAATCCCTACTTATATCATTGATATTATAAATTCAGGATCATCATTTCCTATTGAGCTATTTTTTAAAAAATCTTGGTTGAAGCATTTGCTGAAATAGCTCAAGAATTAAGAATAAAGTCTTTTGTAATTTCTGTATATAAAGCATATAATGGAATTATTCATATCACTGATAAGAATTTGAGATTTTACTATTAAATTATAGACAATGTTCACCTTTTATCTAAGAACTGTTGCCTTCTTCAGTTGAGTTCACTTCAGTCGCTCAGTCATGTCCAACTCTTTGCGACCCCTGAATTGCAGCACGCCAGGCCTCCCTGTCCATCACCAACTCCTAGAGTTTATTCAAACTCATGTCCATTGAGTTGGTGATGCCATCCAGCCATCTCATCCTCTGTTGTCCCCTTCTCCTCCTGCCCCCAATCCTTCCCAGCATCAAGGACGTTTCCAATGAGTCAACCCTTCGCATGAGGTGGCCAAAGTACTAGAGTTTCAGCTTCAGCATCAGTCCTTCCAATGAACACCCAGGACTGATCTCCTTTAGGATGGACTGGTTGGATCTCCCTGCAGTCCAAGGGACTCTCAAGAGTCTTCTCCAATACCACAGTTCAAAAGCATCAATTTTTCGGCACTCAGCATTCTTCACAGTCCAACTGTCACACCCATACATGACCACTGGAAAAACCATAGCCTTGACTAGACAAACATTTGTTGGCAATGTAATGTCTTTGCTTTTTAATATGCTATCTAGGTTGGTCATAACTTTCCTTCCAAGGAGTAAGCGTCTTTTAATTTCATGGCTGCAATCACCATCTGCAGTGATTTTGGAGCCCCCAAAAATAAAGCATGACACTGTTTCCCCATCTATTTCCCATGAAATAGTTGCCTTCTTAGGCACACTAAATTTTATTTTACTTTATCTACCAACAATTTGCTGGTTTCCTTTGTGTTGTCATATTCCATCCACATTCAAAATATATGCCACTTGGCAGTTATTGCTTGCACTAAGGTGAGGTGGAGACAGCAATCATAATGAAGGGCAGGCACTCATGTTCTGAGTACTCTCACTAGCTAAGAATCTGTACTCAAGACCAGGTACCTACTCAAAACAGGTACTGTTTCAGTTAGGATGGTGCATGTTGTAGTAACAAAATTATCTCCAGGGACTACCCTGGAATCCGCCTTACAGAGCAGGGTATGTGGGTCAAGAATCCGCCTCACAATGCAGAGGATGTGGGTTTGATCCCTGGTCATGGAACTAAGATCCCACAGGCCTGGAGCTACTGAGCCCACATGCCACAACTGGAGTCCATGCAGGACAGGAAAGATCCTGTGGGCTGCAACTAAGACCCAAGGCGGCTAACTAAATAAAACTAAAGAAATACTAATATTTTTAAAAGGAGAGATCTCCAAATTCAGTGTCTCAGAGAAGAAGACATTTATTTCTCGTTCATATAAAAGATCAGGGAGGGTGAGGGTTCCAGGTCAGTGGCAGTCATTCAATGGACCAGGATGACAGAGCTCTATCATTCAGGTCTTCCCTGGTAGCTCAGATGGTAAAGGATTTGCCTGCAATGTGGGAGACCTGGGTTCGATCCCTGGGTTGGGAAGATCCCTTGGAGAAGGAAATGGCAACCCACTCCAACATTCTCACCTGGCAAATCCTCGTGGGCAGAGGAGCCTGGCGGACTACAGTTGCAAAGAGTTGGGGTTGCGAAGAGTCAGACACAATTGAGCAATGAAGCACACACACACACACACATCATCCTTTCAGGGTGGCTGTTGTTGGCTCCATATCCGGAAGATGGATGGTGGGAAGGCATGTCAGAGCACACCTGTGCGAGAACGCTAGGACCTGGTCACACCAGACTGCAAGGGAGACTGGAAAATACAGTTCAGCTGTGTGGGGCTCAGGAGAAAGAGGAAAAGGGGTTTTGTGGGCAGCTTGCCACCTTTATCACATGCACCATACAAATTCTGCCTCAGCAAAATAAAAGATACTATATAAAGAGTGATTATGGCTTTTGGGGTTGTCAGAAGCATTCACACCTACAAACTATAAGAACTGATTCTGCTCAAGCATCTATTTATGCTTCATCTCAGTAAGGGAAGAGAAAAGGAAAGAAATGGTTTATTTTCTTTGGGGATGATATAGGAGATAATATTAGCTTGTATAAATTGTCTTAAATGATGGTAATACAGGGCTTAAGTATTTTTTTGAAAGTAGATTTTAGTATATGTTGAGAAGCTTTTCTCTCTTCAGTTCTTCAATCTATTGAGGAAGGAATTAGGCCAAGGAGGTTAAACTTCTTTTCCCAGGGGGCCTAACTGTTGGCCCAGGCTGGGTTCCAAGAGCTGAAACAAGGGATGGTAACTGGTGGGGCTGTTCTTTTGCTGAATAAAGAGAAGAAAAGAAGAATTCCATGTCTGTTTCCCAGGCATAAGGAGGACCAGGAAGCAAGGAAATCTCCAATTTTCAAGTCCACTGAGCAGAATACAAGAACAGGATCAAAGACAAAGAGTTCTCCATTGAGAACCAGCAAGATGGAGCAATCAAGTGCTGTGGGCAGCTGAGCCTGGAAAGAAGCCCAGAGGCCAGGCAGTCTTGAGAGGGAGGTTTCTCTAAGACCCTTAAGGAGCTGAGGCTTTGACATTCCAACCCTGCCTGTTAGCTTTAGGCTTGTCCACTATCTCCATTTGGAGAAGAGTAATTTGAAGCTAAATCATACACATTATGAGAAAGCAAATCGTGAAGGAAAAACGAAAGTTCACAAACAAAATTAGTAGAACCACCTGTAGGACCTGTGTTGAAAGAGAGATTAGCTTTCCAGGAGAAGAGCTGTTATGCCATGGCAATTAAGCAACTGAATTTGCATTTTAAAAGAATTTGATCTACTGCCTATTCCTGCCATTAACTAGCTTGTGACTTTGGGTAAGTGATCTATACTCTTTAAATCCTAGTTTCCTATTCTGTAAAATGGGACATAAAAATAATATCTAACTGGTATGTTTTCTTTGAGATTTAAATGAAAGACTGTTCAACTGTATTTAATAAATTATAGTAACTCAACAAATATTCGCCAAAAATATTTCCAAAAGTGGAGTTTTTCTTTCTTTCTTTCTGGGGTATAAAAACTGTTGCTTATACCTAAAAGCCAATCAATCAAACCTCACCCCCATGATCTCTTAGGCTCTAGTGAGTACAAGGGGAGGATTAAGTTATGATAACTGACACAGGTAGCAAAAATATATGTTAACTTTAGACATTTCTTTTCAGACATGAGTATTCCACTACAAATCTAGGTATATTTCTAAGATCTTAAGGAAATAAATACTATAAAACATGACATAGTTCTAATAACATAAAAACAAAATGTCCACAGGGATGTCTCAACATTCTTTCATATGTTCCATATGCTAAGAATTCATGAATCTCTGCATTCTTTCCTATCGTTACTCTGTCCAGATCAGTATACATTTCATTTTCAAGGACTCCTAGTCCTTTCTTAGGAACCCATCATCACTGGGCATGCCTGTACATCGTCTGGCAAACTGTGAGAACCGTATTAGCTGGCAATTGTGAGAACAAAAGAAGATTTTTCTAAAGGTGATGAGGCAGAAAGGGAAAGCAGATGCCTGTGAGGAACAGGGAGAAATGTCAAGGGAATTGGTCTATCTTCTTGGCAGCCTGAGACCTGATGATGAGGGGGCTGTGCCAGTGAATTGCCTAATGAAAGGGAAGGATCCAGCTGATTGCTCACTAAAGATGACTTGGAAAAGGAAACTGACAGTCTTAGGGAAGGGGAGTTGCAACATAAATTGAGAGGCATATAAAATTTACTGGTGTGATAAAATCAGAGAGATTTTCCCTCATGTGCTGGAAAATTAGTGGAATCTTCAGATTACCATAAAAATGCTTCATAAAAATTATATTAATTAAAGGTTTTAAAGCATCTCTTATGTATCCTATACTGGGCTAAGTACTACACACGCTTTACTTCAGTTAATATCCTACCCCTAAGAGTAAGACCAATATTGTCCTCATTTATCCAGACTGGAAAACTGAGGTTCACAGAGGTTAAGTCCTTACCTTAGTCTTAAGCAACTTTAAGGAATGAATGCAAAGTATAGAGCAAAAAATCATCTACATGAAATGTAGCTAGGGAAAGAGATCTATTCAAAGCTTACTTTTCAGTGATACTTAAATTCTAAGAAAACTTTGCTCACATCCTCTTGGATGAATTGATAACTAGTTTTTGTGTCAGGAAAGGCATGTTTCTCTGAGGTCATGTTGCAGCATTTTCAAAAGGGTTTCCCTCAAAGGTATTTCATCCATTAGTATCAGATAAGATCTCACGGAATGACTAATTTTTAGTAGTTGTGACCAGCAAGCCTTGTTGAGTCATTCTCTTTAGAATTAACCTCTGATTCATCATATCTGTTTTGAACATTAATTATATTTAACATCTGACATCTTCTTTACCCATTATCCACATCATTGAATACCAGGAAAAAAATAAGCCAAACCCAGACTAAGGTTAAAATAATACTCAGTAATTAGTGATTTAAATTAAAATTGAGTAACCTCAACATCCCATTAAGAAAAAATGACTTACATTTCATAAGGTAAAAAAGAACATAAAGTATTTTTCTTACCATTTGATGTTAATTTCATCCACAAGTTACATGATACAAATTGTAAGCTTTTACATAAAAGGATGGTTTTAATGTGATCATTTTAAGAAATGCAATGGTCAGCAAGAAAACATCTAGCTGCCCTTCCAGATCCTTGTGGCATTGCAAAATGATTGATGATAAATAGCTAAGGCTTCTAAAATTGTCACTAATGTTTGTATATAGCCTGTGCCTAGGCCTTTAACTGAAAATGGTTAGTATTTGAACTCCCAACATGCAGAAAGATGTCAGCAACACTGGATCAGATAGACTATCTTAGAGAGAACTTCTTTTTCCCTTTGATAAAACAAAAGTACCTGCAGTGAACATTTGTTGTTTTTGCCAGTGCAGCATCTCTTCCTCCTAGCTTGATAATGTCCCTCTGACTCTCAGGGGAACACCCACCCCCATCACGTATCATCTTGGTGGACTCAAACTACAGACCAAAGTGCAAAGGGATGGGATGGCACTTTTCATCTCTACTCTCACTTTCCAATCAGATAGGAGTCCTAGGAAATTGGCTCAAGGATAGAAGATGGTCAGACGAGAGTCTTTTGATGACAACTCCCCAAAGAGATTGTCCTTGTTTCTTCACCCAGATCCTTGTTACTGTCCTGCTTTTGTCTGGAGTTCTGATTGTGCTTCCATTTCTTAGATTTTAGGAGCTATTCCACTTCTACTAAATTCCACTCTTAAGTTGATCAGTTTCTGTTGTTTGCATTAACAGGAATAACTCATGTCTTTTCTTTTTTTCACTGCAAAGCTTAATAAACACTTTCTCTCTTTTTAGCATCCTAAAATGAGATCACATCTTTCCTAACAGCATTTCAGTCTTAACAAATGTAATATTTTCAATCAGGATGAACTTTTGATTAAGAGAATCATACCAGAATCTAAGCTATGTCATAACAGATACAAGTAACCACAGACAGTACAAACAAGAGCTCTTTTTCATTCTTAGTTAATTTCTTCTAAACACTTAATATTTTGAGTTTTCATCACTGGGAAACAAATAGAAAGTGTAACTCTTTTGTGCTTGAGCTTATTCAAAGTATGCCTTCTAGTGTATAATTTGAGCCAGCAAAAGTATAATTATGGTTCTGTTTTCAGGTACTGAAACAGTTAAACTATCTTTCTGGGTTAGGCTAAATGTATATCCAAAGGTGTATTATAAAGAATGAAAACAATTTGCTTAGACATTTCAGGTAAAATTCACTTATTCTCAATTTTCTGGCCACCTAGATTTGAAATGGTTAACAGCTTGAAGAATTAATTAAATCAATTTAAAATAGATCTAGCCATTCACTGAGGAGTGATAGTTACCAGGTTGGGCATGGGAATGCCCTCTCTCAGGACCAGCCAACATGCTAACCAGGCTGGGAAGCACCGTAGACCTCTCATTCTTCAACACCCATCATGAGCTGAGGTTTTTCAGCTCATAGCATGTCTATACTGTGTAAAACATGTAAGTACATTTTAAGAACAATTATAAGGGGAACACATTCAAAACTGATATTACATTCATTATATTCAGCATTTTGTATTTGCCTACTGAAAACTCCCCTAAACCCCAAGGCTAAGTTTCCATGCACCTCTTGTGATTGCCCTTAAGAGTCCTTGTCCTTATCCCTATCGGAACATTTATCCTACTATTTTCATCCTTTTGTCCAGACCTCATCCATACCAGTGCTCACACATAAAGTTTATTAATGACACAAAGTATGCATTATTACCACTCAGCCAGGTATGGAGTCCATCACTTAGTAAATAACTGATGATATATTAATGAATGAAAATAAATGACCCATCACTGTCTTCAAATAGCACCAAGGACAGTTGGTGGAGAGGAACCAATAAAACAAAAACACAATTTGCTAGTTGTTTCGATAAGAAGAGTCGAGGAGAGGCTTAGAGTCAGGAAATTGGCACCCACTTCACCAAATCTTCCTGAAAATGGTGGGCTGAATCTTAGTGGAAAAGCAGGTGTCAAAAGTTGAAGGTGGCAACAAAAGAAAGAGTAAGCTTCAGGAAAGGCAGGAGACCGGGTAGCTTGAGATACTATCAAGTGACTAAAACACAGTCTAAATCAAGGGTTCTTCATCCAGACTGCAGATCCTGAAAAGTCCATGGATAGAATATGGAAGAGTCATGGACTTGGATGGGAAAAAAATAATCTCTGTTTTCATTCATCTCTAACTGAAATTTAGCACTTCTTTTGATTATGAATGTAGGTGACAGCCATTGTATTAGTGATAACTGTGACCTTTCTCATAAAACCAAATAATAGAAAATTTCATATCATAGTAGAGTCATCGTAGATATCTTGAAATACAGTTTACACTCATTGATGATTTGAATTGTGGCAGTAATTGGATACACAAAAGATCTGTAATGTTTTCATTTATTTTTACACTCTTTCCTCTACTTATATATATATATTTAAGATTTTCTGAAATAAAACATTTGAAAATATCAATAAAGAGTTAGATGAAACAAAATTGATAGAATCACAGGATTCTATAGGATCCTCTTTTTAATATAATCTTAATGTTTTAATAAAAGTTTATAGGTACACATATGTACAAGTCACTTCAGGCATGTCTGATTCTTTTGTGACCCCCATGGACTGTAGCCCACCAGGCTCCTCTTTCCATGGGATTCTCCAGACAAGAATACTGGAGTGGATTGCCATTCCCTTTTCCAGGGAGCCTTCCTAACAACAGGGATCAAACCTGCATCTCTTTTGTCTCCTGCATTGGCAGGCGAATTCTTTACCACTAACACCATTTGTTGTAAAATACTTAGGTGTCTATTTCTCTAAAATTTATGTTTTCATTGTTATTCCACTTATTTTATTGTACATGTTTAAATATTTAAAAGTATTGTTGAGAAGGGATCTCTAAAGTTCTCCAAATTGGTAAAGGGGTCCATCATAACAGAATTTAAGGGCTCTAAAGGCTTTTCAGTGTGGAAATCAGAGAATGGGGACTAATGGAAGAATCAAAGGGAAACTCAGAGCCAGTGTTTTCACCAGTGATACCCATTCAGTCCTAGAAGAATTTGCTCTGCATATTATTATTTTCCCCTTATCCCCTCTGTGGGGCTCACCCACCACAAAAGCATTATTTATGTTTAACTTTCTCCAAGAAAAAACAAGGCAAAAATTTGCTAATTTTCATTATATCAGGACACAGCTTAGAGTTTTTGAACTATCACTTTTTTCATTTTTACAAAATATGAGGAATAAGCAGCCAAATGAGATTTAGGAGATGAATACACAAACTATATTTGAAAATAAGTTTATGAAAAGAAAATCATAATTATCATCATAATAAAGTATCTTGAATTTGTACTTCTTTTCCAAGAAGTTTCATATCTACAATGTTTGTCCTTATAAACAATCTTTGAAATAGGTAGAACATGGACACAGGGGAATGAAAAAAGGAAATTGTGACATGAAGATATTAGAGTTAGTGTTGAAGATTCTTGAGAGTCCCTTGGACTGCAAGGAGATCCAACTAGTCCATCCTAAAGGAAATCAGTCCTGGTTGTTCATTGGAAGGACTGATGTTGAAGCTGAAACTCCAATACTTTGGCTACCTGATGCAAGGAGCGGACTCATTTGAAAAGACCCTGATGCTGGGAAAGATTGAGGGCAGAAGGAGAAGGGGACGACAGAGGATGAGATGGTTGGATGGCATCACTGACTCAATGGACATGGGTTTGGGTGGACTCTGGCCTGGCGTGCTGCGGTTCATGGGTCGCAAAGAGTTGGACACGACTGAGCGACTGAACTGAACTGAACTGACAAACGTAAGGACTCCGTCTGCAATGTATTCATATTGTGTGTGACAGGGGAATAATACAGGGAATAAAAGACAGCATTTTTAGTTTCAAAGAATGCCCATTTTACTCCATATATGGACCCAAAAGAGTCAAACATATGACTCTTTCATATGTCTGTGAAAGAGTATGAGACTGTTTAATAGTATAACTGGTGACAAAACATCCAAAGTAAGTTATTTGAGTAATTTAAACACACATAGATTTGGGGTTGCTTCATGGAAAAGGCTTTTAAGCTCCACTTTTAAGCTCAAGAGTAATAGATAACTAATAATTATTGTGCATTTAGTAATTTCTGGGCACTGTGCTAAACCTTTGTCACGTTCCTCAGGGTCATACAACAGGTTAGTGATATATCCTGCAGGAGAGCACAAGACAGTTTGAATTCCAAGTCAGAGCTCTTAAATATTGATTAATAACCTCCATGGGGACTAGGACTCAGTCTCCTTGTTATGTTGTTTCTGGAACAGCTAGCATGGTGTTTGGTAGACTTTAGATGTTTGAAAATTTGTAGTTGAGTGTATTTTAACTAAATCAAGGAGGAATAGCTCCAATCTAGCACGTGATAACACTGAAATTCAAGTTAACTGGCTGTTAATTCTTTCCGTTAAATTCATTATTCCAAACTAACAGCACAGACATGGGCAAAATTACACTTAATCATCCCTTCATTTCTATAGCTAAACACTGAACAACAACAAAATACATATCTATATAAAGAGATTATCTTGCGTGTGTATTTTTGTGTTATTTATGAGAAACTCCTGTTCATCATTCAACCCCTTGGTCTCCATTTCTTTTTCTTATCACAAGGCCTGTATTTCTTCTTTTCATTATGATGTTCTAAATATTTTAACGTGAGCATACATTGGATTTCAGCCTCGTTTATCATTTAATTTCACTTCGTATTTTGTAATGTCCTATTTCCATGAATCAATCATATGGACAGATGACAAATTGTTTATTCCTTTTATTTATTTCCAAATAGATTATCCTTCCTGGATGTATGACTCACTTGTTCTCCATTCTTTTTTACCCAGTGTCCTAACCGGAAAACCACAGCTCTTGATTTCAAAAGGCTTGCAACTTGGTTTCCTTGGAATTACCACCTCCACGCTGCCGCTCCCCAGAGAAATCCTAGTCGAACAGTTCTGCTTGATTTACCCAAATCCTTTGGCATCTTCCAATTACCCAAGATGAGCGTTTTGTAACTAATTACATCAAATGCTTCTCAGAGTTCAAATTTTAAAATGCCCTCTCTTTATTAGCAAAATGGCTGTTCACATTGTCTCAGACAAACTCATGATGCTTATCTTAAATTAGTTATTCTGAATAAATATTGATTTCCTCTTAATTTTTGTTCTATGATTTTCCAAATTCTTGACAATCCATTCCCATGACAATATTTAGGAGATAATATCCACAGAAAAATTCAGAAACAATTCCGAGACGTACTATTTCCCAACCAGGCTTTATTTCTTCAGAGAATAAGTAGTATTTCTTCAGCGGCTCTTTGATTCAAGCAGCAGTAACTAAACAAGCGATGCTCTCTACTCAAAGTGTGGTTCTCACAGCACACGTACACTTGTATGTGTATGTGATACATCTGTATCACCCAGGACTGTAGAACTCGGACTCCCCAGGGGCCTACTGAATCAGAAGCTGCATTTTTAACCAGCTGTCCAGCAGATATTTTAAAGGTTTAATCTGGTGCTTCTGCTCTAAAAGATTAGTAGTGCATATTTAGGGATACAGTATCAAGATGAAGAGGCTTCCCTGGTGGCTCAGATGGTAAAGAACTGCCTACAATGCAAGAGACATGGGTTTGATCCCTGGATTGGGAAGATCCTCTGGAGAAGGGAATGGCAACCACTCCAGTATTCTTGCCTAGAGAATTCCATGGGCGGAGGAGCCTGGCAGGCTATAGTCCATGGGGTCGCAAAGAGTTGGACATGACAGAGACTAACACACACACACACTGAGATGAAATCTTCACTCAAATTTGGATTCAATGGAAAAAATGAGGGAACTGACAAGTGAGCATGATTACCTTAGGAGTGGGATAACTGCATTACCATTACAAACCTTCCTAACTCTTCATCTTCTCTTACTCTATCAAATCAACTATTATCTTGAATTTCTCCACAACATACAGTTTCTAATTTGGCCAGGAAAGACTTTGTACTGTTCTGCAAATGTTGCATGGCGGTACTTATTGTTTTAGTCAGGATTCCCCAGCAAAACAGAACCAATAGGATGGAGAAACAGAACCCACATGGATTTATTACAAGAAACTGTCTCATGTGATTTTGGAGGCTGCAGGATGAGTCAGGACATTGGAGACCCTGGAATGCTGATGGTTTACTTCCAGTCTGAGTTTGAAGACCTGAGAATTAGGAGAGAAGATGGTGTAGGTTCCATTCCAAATACTGGCAGGCTCAAGACTCAGGAAGAGTTAATATTTCAGTTCAAGTTTGAGGGCAGGAAAAAAAGTCTATGTTTCTGTTTGAAAGGAATCAAGAGAGAAGAATTATTTTTTACTTGAGGGAAGGTCAGTTGTTCTTTTCTAGGTAGGCCTTCAACTGGTTGGGTAAGTACCACCCACAGTAGGGAAAGCAGTCTTCCATCAGTTTACTGATTTAAATGTTCAGTTCAGTTCAGTTCAGTCACTCAGTCATGTCCGACTCTTTGCAACCCCATGAATCACAGCATGCCAGGCCTCCCTGTCCATCACCAACTCCTGGAGTTTATTCACTCATGTCCATTGAGTCGGTGATGCCATCCAGCCATCTCATCATCTGTCGTCCCCTTCCCCTCCTGCCCCCAATCCCTCCCAGCATCAGGGTCTTTTCCAATGAGTCAACTCTTCGCATGAGGTGGCCAAAGTACTGGAGTTTCAGCTTCAGCGTCAGTCCTTCCAATGAACACCCAGGACTGATCTCCTTTAGGATGGACTGGTTGGATCTCCTTGCAGTCCAAGAACTCTCAAGAGTCTTCTCCAACACCACAGTTCAGAAGCATCAATTTTTCAGTGCCCAGCTTTCTTCATAGTCCAACTCTCACATTCATACATGACCACTGGAAAAACCATAGCCTTGACTAGACAGACCTTTGTTGACAAAGTAATGTCTCTGCTTTTTAATATGCTATCTAGGTTGGTCATAACTTCCAAGGAGTAAGCATTTTTTAATTTCATGGCTGCAATCACCTCATTTAAAACACCCTCACAGTATCACCCAGAAAATATCTGACCCAATATCTGGACACCCCATGGCCAGTCAAGCTGATACATAACATTAACCATGACACTTTTCATGTTTTCATTCTTGGAATTGTCCCTTTTCCGTTGCACACCTGTCAAGTCATAGCTCAAGTCTATGTTTTCCAAGAATATGTTCCTAACTTTCCTTCATTGATTTCTTCCTCATCTCAACTACCAATAGCACTCACAGAGTCAATACTACATGCTAGTCCGAGGTGATATACTACCTTAAGTTTTTCTATTTTTGTTTTTGGAGTATTAGACTTGCCTCTACCCAACTGGTGATAATCATAAAGGCAGGACTCCTATCATACTTTTAACATAAACCTCACAGTGGTCAATACTCTTCAAATTTTGGCTAATTGGTTTTTTCTTTATTTTCCCAGTTCATGAAAATTTTTATCTGAGTACTTTTACTAACTAGAAGATACTATAATACTCTTCCCACAAGAAGTACTTACTACTGAAACAAGCATTATTATTACATGCATGCTGACAGTCTTGGAGATAGCCATGATGCTGAATTTTTATTGTACCATCTATTGAGTACAAAACAATGACACCAGTGTAGTTTGTCTTAACTTGCATTCCCACACTGACATAGGTATTGCTGAGAAAGCCTTGGGAAATAGTATGTTCATATAGTAGCCTACTCGATCTTGAGTAGGCAGCAATTATATTATAATGTCCCAGAGCTACTGATGCTGGGCTTTGCAAAAAGGAGATTAATGACACAGAAAAGACCATGGTGCTACACAATGAAGACATTTATTTTTCAGCTCACAGTCTACACAGAAGGTGATTCTTCTCACCCAAAGGAGTTTAGGATGTTCACTGGTTGGTTCACTTCAATGAAGAAACAGACGGACCATGGTAGAATTGATGAGATTAGGGTGACGCCAGAGTCTGCAACTAGGGGGAGCCTCTAACACCTCCCCCAGGACAGTGATTAGCTCTCTTGAGTACCTCCTCTCTGGAGGAGGTAGAGAGCGGTACAGGGAGAGGCAGGAGGTTAAGTGAAGAGGAAGTGGATCTCTGTTCTGAAAGCTGGGCTACTGCCGTTGATGAGTCTCCTTGCTGTCTAGGGAGCCAAGCGTGTCTTCACAGAAGCTCCTGGGGCTGGGCTGGCTACATTCTCTCTGGCAATAGCACTGGGACATTAGCTTTCTATTCTTTGATAAAGGAATCCACGTGTCCATGCTTCTTTCCCTAGAATGTTTCCCTCTTAAAAACCTCATCCTTATGTAGATTGTCTACAGTTAAAGGAGAAAAGAGAACACTCTTCTGTGTGCCCTGTGGTTTGGGGGTCCTGCCCTAATATTCACAGGGCAGGATAAAGAGTACAAATGGAGGTCCATATACTGTATGTCTAAATATATAAATGTTTAAGCCAACACATGCTTGCATGAAATACATTCCAATCCACATCCTTGACCTAGAAAGCCTGGCTCAAGCTTAGGCTGCATCGTAGCCCTTATGTATAGTTCCGTTCACAGCAACAGCTTCCCTTTATCACAATCTCGGGCACAGTCTGCCCTTTGGGAGATGGACAAGGCAGAGATACCAATTCAGATCCAATACACTCTGTGCCTGTTGGGTGGGCAATTCCGGTATCTCTGGAATTTAGACATTGGTCTTAGAACTGGGGTCACAAACTCAATGGGAAGGGAAACAACCAGCAGATGGCTACAGTCAAATCTTTGGTTCAGGAGCCCAGAGCAGCAGATCCACCTGCCCAGGTCTAGAGGCAATACTGAGGCTGGGGTGGGAGGCAGACAGGGACCCTTGTACATTAGTGCAAAAGTTTTGCAACTGCAAATCAGAGAAAATGCAGGGTATGAAATCCAGTGGGAAACTCACATATATACTACCCAGGTCAGCAAGTTAAAAGAGGCAGTCTCAGGAAATTTCCGTACAAACAGGCATCTTGTATTTCCAGCTGATTTTGGAAAGGACTCAAGTCTTTCACACAGGGCAATTGGAGAAAACTCCATACATAAAAAGTGCACTTGGTGTTAACTGCATAAATAAGAATTTGGGGCATCCTGTGATTTTTACCAAAGCCCCTGAAGCAAGAGGCAGACTCCCAGGATAACCAGGATAAGATACAGAGCGAAGAATTATTAGCAGAATCTAGGAAAAGAAGAATCCAGACCATCCTAGGTCAGAAATCATGTTCTCGGTTACAGATCTATGATATAGCCTCATGGTTCACTGAATAGCAAAATGTACACAGTACTTTCAGAGTCAGGGTTCTGAAATATCCCATTGTTATCTATATGAATTCTCTAGGTCATATTATAGATTCTTACACCAGCTCAGGAAAAACAACTGAGCCCTTCTTCCCCATCCCTGTCTTCAGTGACTTCAGGATGGTTGCTTAAAATTGGTATTGGTGGGAGTATTTTTAAACACCATTAGTTGTAGCTGTGTAGTCGCTAAGCTGTATCTGACTCTTTTTTTAACCCTGAGGACTGTAGCTCCCCAAGCTTCTGTCCATGGGATTTCCCAGGCAAGAATACTGGAGTGGCTTGCCATTTCCCTCTCCAGGGAATCTTCCTGACCCAGGGATCAAACCCTCATCTCTTGCATTAGCAGGCAGATTCTTTACCACTGAGCTACCAGGGAAGCCCATTATTTAACACCATAGAAAGCTACAAACATTACAAATTAGGGCTGTCTTCCCCTAGAGAGCCTTTTATTATTAATTTACCAGCACACAACTGTTTGTATGCCAAAAGCAGACAAAAATATCAGGTAAGTAGTTCTCTTCTTAATGATGCTAATTTCTCAGTAGGCTACATATTTATTATACACAGCAATAATTTACATACTTATATCTAGATCTTATGTGAAGATACATAAAGTTCAAAAACTAGACCTTGTTTTCAAAGATTATGAATGAGAAATATCTATGTTTAAACACTGTCAGGGTCATCTGATATTTTTATCCAAATGTGATTTGAAAAGAATAATTTATTGCCAAGGAAAGTAATAAAAACTAGTTTTGTGTTTAGGAAAAAAGGAGAAAAAGAAAATATTCTCCTTCACCTGGTCAGAAAGTGCTACTTAGTTTCTGAGACTAACGTTGAACAGCAGGAAGGCATTCTCCTGCTGACGGTTTTACTCTGGGGTTTGTTTTCTGAAACTGCCTAGAGCATCAAATCCCAAAAAGCAGGTGTGTGTGTGTGCATTTCCTATGGGAGTCTGTCATCCCTTTGGTTCCCTTCTCCTGTAAGAAATGGAAAAGCCAAGTTTCTTCCCCCGAGTCACGCTTCAACACGCCGAGGGCGGACACGGCACACCTGCTCCACCTTCGCCACACGTCACTCATCATCGGCGGAGAGAGAGGCTTCCAGAAGGAGCATGGAGGGCGATCGTCAGCCACCTGAAGAACTGGGCACGGCCTCCTCGGCTGTTTTCTGTGTCTGAAGGCATAAAGTTACAAAATTTGGAAAAGTCAGAACTGCAGGGCAAACCAGCTGCATAACTCCTTTACAGGGAATGGGGATGGAAGAAAGTGTTTACGGTTTGTCAGCTCTGAGCACAGTTTAGAGAATACTAAACACAACTGCCATGACTCCAGCCTCTTCCTGATTTATTTGCAACATCTGTGGAGAAACCCACAGCCTAGAAAGAAATTACCCTGACAACTCCTTTTACCTAAAGAGCTGTTGGATTTTCTCAATGTTCCAGCCTAACACTTGCACCCAAAATGCATTTGTGGAGTTGAATTGGAAAGGTTTTCATTTGAATTGACTCTAACAATTCTGACCTGGCTGGAGTTAATTGGTCTAGTGAACAGTAAATATTTTTATTTCCAATGAAATTTTGAAGACTAAGGATCTTCTTTAGAGTAGGCATTATATTGTAGACACCCCATTAATTTTTACTGTGGTAGGCTTAATGATGGCTCCCAAAGATGTCCACATCCTAATCTCCAGAAGCTCCAGGCAATATGTAATGTGACATGACAAAAGGGGCTTTACAGGTATGACTAGGTTAAGATCTTGAGATGGGGCGAGTAGCTTGAATTACCCAGGAGGGTCCAGTGTAGGCACAGGAAACTTATAAAAGGGAGGGCAGGGGGTTGGCAGAGAGATTCACTGTTGTATTGCTGTCCTTGAACACAGAACAAGGGGCTTGGAGCCAAGAAATATAAGTTACCTCTGCAAGCTGGAAAAAGCAAAGAAATGAGTTCACCTCTGGAACACCCAGAAGGAATGAATATGGCCCTGCTGACACCTTGACTTCCACCCAGTGGAAGACAGTTTGGACTTCAGACCTCTAGAACTGTAAGAAAATACATTTTTGCTGTCTTAAACCACTGATTTGTTATAGCAATAGTAAGAAACTAATATATTTATGGAGTAAAATGTAAAAATCCATTCAACTCTAAAGGGGGAATTTGTATCTGAAGTCTGCAGAGTTTAGAGACCATGCCATTATGTTCACCACACACTTACTTGTCACAATTATATGCAAATGACTATCCAGATTTTATACCCAAGGTACTTGTGTTTCAACAACACTGTTTTTATTTAAGGCTAAGTGATAGTTTTTAGATTTAAGGAAAAACATATGATAGCATATGCTCTCCTGGGAAAGATTGAAGGCAGGAGGAGAAGGGAATGACAGGATGAGATGGTTGGATGGCATCACTGATTTAATGGACATGCTGCTGCTAAGCTGCTAAGTCACTTCAGTCGTGTCCGACTCTGTGCGACCCCATAGACGGCAGCCCACCAGGTTCCCCCATCCCTGGGATTCTCCAGGCAAGAACACTGGAGTGGGCTGCCATTTCCTTCTCCAAAGCATGAAAGTAAAAAGTGAAAGTGAAGTCACTCTGTCGTGTCCGACTCCTAGTGACCCCGTGGACTGCAGCCCACCAGGCTCCTCCATCCATGGGACTTTCCAGGCAAGAGTACTGGAGTGGGGTGCCATTGCTTTCTCTGCAATGGACATGAGTTTGAATAAACTCTGGGAGCTAGTGATAAGGCAGGGAGGCCTAGCGTGCCGCAGTCCATGGGGTAGGACACGATTGAGCGACTGAACTGAACTGATGATAGCATCAGTTAAGAAAGGCATATTTAAAATACTAATGCAGACTCAGCACTGCAGAAGCAGATACGTTGCCAGTCAATTATGATAACTTGACTTTTTGATGAGTAAAATCTCACATTCTGTGGAAATGGAGTTTGGGGGTGTGTGTGCAGTTAGCTGGAAGGATAGTAGGAAGCAAAATAACCCATTTTAAGAATGCTATCTAAAACTTCAAGGGAAGTCTGTATACTATTCCCCCACCTCAAAAAAAAGCGGGGGGAGGGGGAGATGCGAAGGTTTTGGGGGGAGGGAGGTCACCCAGCAGTCATGGCTTATAAACTCTGGGAGTGAAGTTGATAAGGTGTGGGCAGAACAGTGTCTTTTGGAAACCTCGCAAATAAGGCACAATCCTACAAATGAAGCTTAAACCCAAAGAAAAATTCAGGTTCTTAACCAATTTTTCTCTGACCTAAGAAACCATGAGACCAAAAAAAAAATAAATAAATAAAAGCAGAAGCCTGCCTTGGAGAGAAGCCAGGGTCAGCCAACTGTAGCAAAGCTTATTGTCATTGTTTTTATAAGGGGGATGGATGTGGATTCACCAGTAAATGAGGAAGGCATAGTCAAAGGTGGTGATTCAGTTGGGAAGAAAGCATCTCCAAAGCTCCCTTACTGTGAAGGGAACAGAAATAAGATAACAGAATTTACCAAGGTCTCAGAGGTTGGACTGCCATTTCTGAAGTCTGCTACCTTGATGCAATTTGAGAAAACTATACAGATTTGGGGGTGGAACAACACAATTCCTGATCCAACAGTTTCTCTTTACTCAGCAAATAGGGGGCTGTGTAAAGGCCCCCCTGGATGTAAGTCTCAGAGCTGTGTGATGAACCAAGCACAGCAGCAAATAGATCCTGAACCCATTTGCATCTGAGGAGGAACTCTTGAGTAGGACGCAAAAAGGGTCTGGACTTACAGTGACTAAACAACAACTCTTAGAAAAGCAGTACTTGTTGGCAGTTTTCCAACGAATACCAAAAGCTAGAAAACTCCTTTCTAGTTGGATAGGATGAGGGTGTCCTGATGCCTTCTAGGGGCTATGTTAATTTTCTCTCAATTCAACTGCTTTCAACGTACCAGTTTGACTTTGCAGCAGTGACCAAGGTTTCCTGTCTTGTACTTCCACGACTACCTACATGACCTTGCTTTTACAAATTGTGTAGAAGAACATGCACTATGCCAGTATTCTCTTTCTGCTTCCCCACCCACATTATTAAAGCTGCTCAACTTAGACCCCAGAGGCATAGTTTGTAAACATCATTGTTTCACAGACCCCTTAAAAATCTAGTAAAAGACATGTAAGCCTCCCACTCTACCCAAAGAGGAGACTCTCTATACACACATTAATTATACACCACATGCCACATATATTTGCAGGAGTTCACGAACTCCTGAAAGCCCATTTATGGAGGCCCACATAAAAAAGTCCTCACCCTACAGGATTTTTTTCACCCTGTTTTAGAGTTGCCAAGAGCTTTAAAAAGAGAGAGAGAAGGCGTGCAATGATGCATGTGCCTTTTCAGATAGCTTGGATAGTTCCATGAGTTGTTGAAGAGTCAAAAAGCAAATAAACGTCAACAGTTCTGAATCCCAACATTGTTTAATGACAACTTTCCCATGTTTGCCAACTTGCTGCTTAACAACAATCCTGTTGACACTGTGGAAAAGGCTTTCCAGGTCCTCCCAGGTAAATAAGACACTCCTACCGATCACCTGGCCACCCAACTGAACTCTTTAATACACACAGAATTCATGACGATGAGTCACTCTCTTTGCCAAGTGTACGTTGACATAGCATAGATTTTGCCTCTTCATAACAGCTTTTCATATACTAATCCCAGCAAAGATCATTATAAGAAGGCATCAATTCTAAGCAAAACCCTATGACTGAAGTGAAAGCTGTCGTTTTCACATTTGTGAAAAGTGTAAATGTCTAACTTTTCTGAAACATTCCATTCCCATTGCTCTCAGGCCTAGCATATGACTTTCTGGATGGGTGGAAAGATTTTGTTTTTTTTTTTAACTTATTTCATTTGTTGCTGAAGTTAAGTCTCACCAATTTATGTGCAATTCAGTATGTTACTGGGAACAGGGAAGCAAAATTGAAAATTAGAACATTCATCAATTCTTTAGAAACAAATGGGACAAGTGGTAGATTTCCCGAGGTAGAAAAACATGAAGAGTCAAGGGAAGCAGAACTTTTGATGTTGAAAAAGACAATTGTGGAGTGGACGGCAGATAAACAGCATTGTGCCGTTGCTGGCTCCACTGCAGAAGTAACTTGATCGCTCTGCACAACCTGGCATGAAGCCTCCGGCAGGAGGAAAGAACTATCCCAAGCAAGTAGGGGGTGGGGCGTGGAAGTTGTTAGATTGGCTTACCAAACCCTTCCCTAACAGCCAAGAAGGAAGCGGATTACCTATGGCTGTGACTAAGGAACTTATGGCCAACAAGACCAGTTGCCTACACAGAATTCTGCCAAGTTCAGTAGCTTCAGCTTTCATGATGGTTTTACACAAGTTTGGAAAACAGGTGGGAATATCTGGGGGGGGAAGTCCAGGAGATAGATTTAATTTTAAACAGTAAATGAAGATAAGCAAGATTTCCCCAATGCAGGAGAAGGATAAATTAGGAGTTGGGGATTAACATAAATACACTAACATATGTAAAATAATCAACAAGGACCTACTGTATAGCACAGGAAACTCTCCACAATATTCTATAACAACCTGTATGGGAAATGAATTGGAAAAAAAATAGATACATGTGTATGTATAAGTGACTTACTTTGCTATACACTTGAAATGTGACACTGTTAATCAACTATGCTCCAGTATAAAATAAACATTAAAAAGGTTTCCCCAAATCCAAAGTGATTAAATTCTAATAAACCACCTTAAATGCTAGAGGTCATACTGAAGGTAGACAGATTAATGAGGACAGGGTTCCTGGTATAAGAGGAACCTGAACTGGAATTGTAGTTTCCTGAAATTCTTCAGGACAGGCATGTTGGATATAATTTAATCTCCTTTCACTCTTACATTTTACATGTGAGGGTGTTCACAGAGCATCTATGACACTATATGACTTACCTAAGGTACAGTAGTTAGCAGAAAACCTGATAGACCCCTGAGGCCAAGTTCAGGGGCCCTGGAAATAGAGAATTGGATGCAAAAGGTATTACAGTGGAAAACCAACTGTAGATTAATAACAACTGAAGAAACCACAAATTAGTGAGAAGGCATCACATTTAATCAGGTGTTAGCATGATTGAGAATGAATTTTATTGCTTTAACTTCTTGGGTTAGGATTCCTATTTTTTTAAAAAGCACATTCTAATCACTCAACTATGTAGAAAACCAAAACAATAGCTATAGTGAAGGGGGTTTCACCATTACATATGTCAAGAAAATGGATGATCTACAGTTCCTCTTACTTGAATAGAAAATTCTTAGAAATGTCATTCAATGATTTGTCCATAGTGTGAATGATTTAAAATGAAGACTTCTAATTATTTCTAGCTATAAATTGAGAACATATTTTAAGTTAGGCAGCATTATTGGACTCTCATATTCACATGAACTTTTTCTAAGAAGCTGAAGGTCTAAAAACCTGTAGTAAAAATGGACACCTTGACTTTATTAGTGTTTCGAAACTCCAGTAGAACCTTCTCCAAAGAGTTATAATATCACACAAAAGTAAGGAAAAGACTTCTAAGAAGTCTTCTGCAGTTTATTAAGGAGATTTACTGGAATTTATTTTATTTTTATTATTATTACTGAATTAGGAAAAAGTGACCTTTCTAGGTGTAGTCAGAAAGTCTGTTTTTTTTTTTTAAACTATTATGATTATTTGCTACAATAAGGTCTCTGTTTTATATACTGAAATATAATTATTTAATTATGTGTAGCAATGAAATTTCTTCACTATTGTATTTTTTGTTCTTAATACGAAGTGACCTGTTGTTGTAGTTCAGTCACTAAGTATGCCTGACTCTGTGGCCCTGTGGACTGCAGCACGCCAGGCTCCCATGTCTTTCCCCATCTCCTGAACTTTGCTCAAACTCATGTCCATCGAGTCGGTGATGCCATCCAACCATCTCATTCTCTGCCACCCCTTTCTCTTGCCCTCAGTCTTTCCCAGCATCAGGGTCTTTTTCAATGAATCAGCTCTTCACATCAGGTGGCCAAAATATTAGAGCTGCAGTATTAGTCCTTCCAATGAACATTCAGGGTTGATTTCCTTTAGGATTGACTGGTTTCATCTCTATACAGTCCTAGGGACTCTCAAGAGTCTTCTCTAGCATGTCAAGAGCCCCGTGAACAGAGTGATTAAGATGTACTTGAAAAAAAATATGGATCTAAACTCAAGCTAAAGAACCATAAAATTCATTTTAAATCCTGGTAATACACAGTTATAATTTGGTGCTCTTTCTTTTGCTGGTTTGTAGTTTCAATTGTTGGTTATCTACAGTTGTTTTTTCTTAACCTTGGCTCAAGACACAAATTATCTACTTGGCCACCTAATGTGGTGCTGGCAAGGCCACAAGAGAATTTACTGGGGACCAAAAGTTAAACATCTTTCAAATGACTCCAAAGAGAATGTCTGAAAGATGTGAACTCTGTCCTTTTTATTTATATAATTTTCTTTTTATAACTATTTAAACTTTATGGCTATGTAGATATTCAACAATAAAAATAAACTAGATTAAAAGTAAACCAGTGGTGATACATAAAAGACATAAAGAAAGAAATGTCTAAAGTAGGTTGGACTCCTCTGAAAATGAATAAAGAAGCAAGTGCTATGCCAGTATAATTTGTATTACCATTAGTCACCAGAGCCTATGGGCTAACACATTATCCAGACACTAACCTCATAAGAGAACATGGAGAATATTTATAAACTATTTTCATTAAAAAAATCACCACATCTTCTACCACTTTTCTTTCAGAGATATCATGAATAGAATATCCTGTAGAATTTGAAATACAAAGTAGAAAGAAGAAGGTGCATTGTGGTGTTAAGGGTGATGACAGTGGCTATTTAAGGACCAGGACTTGTTTCTTAGGCATGAAAAGGCAATAGCAACAACTAAGCAAGTGATGAATTCATCCTGCCAGGATTTAGGAATAAACTGATGAAGTTCCAAGCAGAGTGACTCTGCATATCACTCCCATCTCTGAGAAACTGCCATAGGAATGTTTCTCAATTATGTTTCCAGTTGAATTATCAGAAAGTGTTAATCAGAGCAGTAACTTACCCTTCAGAGAACTTCCATATTACTCATGGTATTTAGACCATTCTAATTCCAAACAATGAAGAGAAACCGGGAAAAAATCAGAGTTCACTCTTCAGTCACTGGTTCTTGGAACTCACTTGAGCCAACCTACACCTGCCAACACCTTTTTTTGTTGTTAATTTGCATTACTCTCTTGATCTCACACAGATGGAGTCTTTAAAAATTAACACAGATATTTAGGATTTTTGTCTAATTTGGTGATTGAAATGATCAATTCCCAGACTATGTCTTGTGTATACATTCTAGTCCTATACATTATAGGCTCCTTTGGATCTTCTGCTCACAAGCCCATGGCACAAGCTACTCTCCCCTACCATCATGATCCTTGGGCAAATGCTCTAATTGCATGTATTTCAATTGTACCAATAAAATGAAAGAAATGGGCAAAGCCACTCATGATTGAAAGGGCAAACTTAAAAGAAGTCTCAGTAATGTTCAGGTATTAATAACTTTAACACATTAACTATTATAATTCAATTAACCTATATATAGTATCTTTTTAAAAATTGAAGTATATTTGATTTACAATGCTGTGTTAACTTCTAGTGTACAGAAAAGTGATTCATATTCTTTAACATGATAGTTCATATTTTCATATTTTCTTTTCCATTGTAGTTTCATAATTATTTTTCATTATATTATTTTCCATATTCTTTTCCATTACAGCTTAATACAAGATATTAGTTCCCTGTGCTATACAGTGGGATTTTGTTGTTTATTTATATCTGGTAGTTTGTGCCTGCTAATCCCAAATTCTTAATTTATGCCCCCATTTCTCTTTGGTAACTATAAGCTTGTTTTCTATGTCTGTGAGTCTGTATCTATTTCACAAATAAGTTCTTTTGTATAATGTTTTAGATTCCATGTGTGATAGCATATATTTGTCATCCTCTGACTTCATTTAGTATAATAATAATATAGTATGACAATATGCTATCTTTTTATAAACACAAAAATTAAATATTACAAATTCACAACACAATGTGAATTCCAGAGTTGGATGGAGTGCTATAATTGTTCAACCACAAACACTCGTCCATGAAGAAAACAGTTTGTTGAAAGGAGAAAAGAGAACTTGTATTTCATCTCTAAGAAAGTTGCACAAATATCTTAAACATCACTTTTGTCAGAAGACGATAATAAAGGTACATGTCTTTTTAAAAGTCAAAATATGTGTTTTACACTTATTTCCAAAAACCCTTCGGCATACTCAAGATGAAAGAGAGTAGTAGCCTGAGTTGAGTATTCATTTATTTTTTCAATCAGTGCTCAGTAAATAAAGAGAAAAGCAGTAGAAGCGGGGAGAGTTCCCTTTTCCTTTCAGACTTCAACCTGTAAATCTAAGACAAGCCGCCTAAAAGTTTTAGGTACCCACTTGCCTAGACAAATATTTACATAAACACACTGGTGCATGTGGGGGGTGTGTATGTGCTTATGCTGTTGGCTGGGTTAGGGATGTTATTGTGGGGAGATAGAGAGTGCAACCGATACACAAGCTGGGGGAGAGAGAGAGATGAGAGAGATGAAGTCACTTGCTTACGGAGATGGGATCTGGACCTGGGTTTGTACATCACCTTAAGTCCCATGTTCTTTCATTATACTGCACTGCCTCCCGACAACAACCTTATAAAATAACCTCAACAACTGAAAAGATCTTAAGTGGTGGTTTTCTCAGAGTGTAGAACGTCTAAATCTCTCCATGGATTATCAATAATTAAATGCCTTTTCAGAGCAAGTGAAGTGTGTTGGTCATTCAGTCATGTCCAATGCTTGGCAACCCCATGGACTGCAGGCCATCTTGATATGTTCATTAATTCATTCATTGCTTCATTTTTTGATATCTTCAGCCTTTATTTCCTTTGAAGCATTTACTGAGAATCAATTACATTCCAAGCATTGCTCTTATCACAATTATTTTTCCTTTCAAATAACTAACTAGCAAACTAGAAAATAAGTTACTGTAATCCTCTGCAGAAAATAACTCACATACACCTGTGTCTGCTTTACTAATATCAAAATGATAACCTAGTTTTAAAAATGAGCACTGAAACAAATGCCACCTAAATTAGATATTCACCTGGGGGTCTATGAGTCTTAAATAACTAAGTCAGTGATTAAATTATAGCAAATTGAAGAAACAAGCATCTAGGCAGTAGTGGTTGGTGGGATGGGGGGAGAGAACTATGAAAGGAAATAAAATGAATAGGGTAATTTATCTACCTTTACACTGAAACTGTATCGAAAAGCAAACTTGTGTTCTTACAAACCCTTCCTTTCCTCCATAAAATAAGATCGGGTCTTTAATGAAGTTATGAATCTTTGTTGCTATCCAAATTGGGAGCTCAAATTTGAAATATCCATGTTGGCAGCTGACAAATACTTCCAAAGGAAATTCTGATGTATTTTCTCTTGTGTAGTCAGTTTCTTTTAAGAAACCAGAATTATGCTTGAGGTGTAAGTACATAACAACAAACAAACCCACAAACCTGATAGAAAAAATAAAGCTTTTCTCCAGAGATGACTGACTGTTCCTTTGTGAGAAGTGGACTGCAGACTGCTACCCTTGAATTTTGCTCTGGAGGACATGGGCACCTTCCTACCTACATCCAGCCCAGTATTACTGCAGTATCCCAGACATCAGTGGAGGTGTGCCATCGTTTTATATTTAAATGGAATGGATTTGAACCTTATCCTGCAAGTGACAGAAGCCCCACATTGCTTATAGTTTTTCCAAAAATTCTGGCAGGGGAAAGAAAGAAAGGTAAGGATGGTGTATGCTTTCCTTGGTCAACTCAGGCTCTGAACCACTTTTCAGTTTGTGATTTTTTCAGACTGTGATGTTCTCCCCAAGAACGGTGTCTGTATTGTATCACATCACCTGAGGCAGAATACAGTGCTTTCTCCTTGATTTATCCCCTAAAATATCACAGTAGTTAGTGTGAGTGTGTAGAACATCTTAGCGAAGGTTTGGGGATAACAAGGGAATTTAGTTAGCAGTATAGTGCCTCTTCTGACTTCCCTGGTACTTAGATGGTAGAGTCTGCCTGCAATGCGGGAGACCTAGGTTCAATCCCTGGGTCAGGAAGATCTCCTGGAGAAGAAAATGGCAACCCACTCCAGTATTCTTGCCTGGAGAATCCCATGGACAGAGGAACTTGGCAGGCTATAGTCCGTGGGGTCGCAAAGAGTCGGACATGACTGAGCAAGTTCACTTTCACTTTCATAGTGCCTCTTGGGATTCCCAGGTGGTTCAGTGGTAAAGAATACACCTGCAATGCAGGAGACCTGGATTTGCTCCCTGGGTTGGGAAGATCCCCTGGAGAAGGAAGTGTAGCTATAGTTGGGTTTTAAATAACCATTTGCTTTTTCTCCATCATACTTCATGGTCCTTGGTATTATAAATTTCACTTTTTCTGCCACAGGATCACAGGCAAAACGTTCTCCACATTGATGGGTTTGTGGACCATGGGCAGGTTGCCCAACAACCTCAAGATCCAAATCCTTACTGGTCATGCCAGGACCCTCTGATTAGGGAAGGGACAGAAATGTAGAATTTCTTGAGTATCTACTGTATGTCCTGCATGGTAGATCTACATTCACAAGGACTGAGCAAGCAGGTCCTAGTGTTCCTGATCTTACAGATAAGGAGGCTGAGATCAGAGAAGTAACTCACATAAAATCACATGGGTGTAGCTGTAATATGTACCCTTTCATCAGATTGTGGTGTTAGGAAAAAAAGATGTTAAACTGTATTTTCCAGTATAGGATGCCTCCACCCCCACTGCTGGGGAACTTTGTTTCTGAGACTTTCTCAAACAGCTTCTCAGCTTCTCTTAGCAAGTGATAAGGATTCACTGTAAACTGCCTGGAGCAAAGAGCCTCAGGAGTCCAAAAGAACGCTTTCCTGTGTCAAGCAGAGGGAGATTCAGCTGTTAATTTCAGAGATCGATAAGTAACTACTGAGTTGAGAGATAAAAAAATAAATAAAACTCTAAAAGTTGAGAGATCCTAAAGTTAATGGCAAATTGCATATTTTTTTTCCAGGATTTATTTATTTTTTTACTTTACAATATTGTATTGGTTTTGCCATACATTGACATGAATCTGCCATGGGTGTACATGTGTTCCCCATCCTGAACCCCCTTCCCACCTCCCTCCTCATCCCATCCCTCTGGGTCATCCCAGTGCACCAGCCCCGAGCACCCGGTATCATGCATCAAACTTGGACATTTGAAATAAAAAATTTGGATTGATGATAGGTTTAGAAGGGGTAAGAGGATTAGTTGGAGACAAAGGGTGGTAAATGTGTATGCATATGCATTTATATACAAGTGGATACAGACATCCACAATTTTATGGCCTGCCTTTAGAAAACCACTTAACCAAGAATTGAGCTTCCCTGACAGCTCAGCTGGTAAACAATCCTCCTGCAACGCAGGAGACCTGGGTTTAATCCCTGGGTTGGGAAGATCCCCTGGAGAAGGGAAAGTGGATTCTGGCCTGGAGAATTCCATGGACTGTATAGTCCACGGGGTCACAAAGAGTCGGACACGACTGAGCAATATTCACTTTCACTTAACCAAGAATAGAGAAATGTATCATTGTAGCCACCCTACTCTCTCTGTGTGTGTTGTAGTAAAATATATTATAAACATAAAAATGTTTAGAAAAGTTAATGTTATGTGTGTAATTCAGCATATTCACACTAGTATAACTATCACCACTAGCTAGCCAGAATTTTATTATTCCCAACTCCATACGTCTTAAACAGCAAATCCCCATTCCTCCTACCTTTTAACCTTGGCCACTATTCTACTTCTTGTCTCTATGAATTAGACTGTTCTAGGTACCATGTGTAAGTGTAATCAAAGAGCATTTGTGCCTTTGTGCTAGGCTTGTCTCCAAGGTTTGCCCTATTTGATTAAGAAGGGTAGCTCTCTGTTACCATTGACTAGTGGCAACAACTTCTCTGGGGTGAAATACTTGGTTTGATCATGTCCAGGGATACCTATGATAAAGAAACTTTATAAATATGCAGGTTAATCAAGCAAGAATAATGTCTGTTTTCATAAACACTGGCACTTGAGCAGATCGGCAAAGTTCAAAATTAAAAAAGGAGAGCTTTATGTATACATTCTGCATATGTGCATGGCAATATTTTGATTCTAGGAGGAATATCAAACTTCCGTTTATTTAGGAAAGTTTACCAAGTTCCTACTATATTAAAGATATCAAGAGAATGAGGTAAAAATAGTGTTCTCAATAAAAACAATGTGAAAATTGTGTTTTTTATGTCCATTATCAGCCATTATTATGATCTCTAAGATATTATATATAATAAGACAACTTAAAAGGGTTAAAAACTGGTTTTAAAATAAATGGTTTACAAATATTATTTGTAGGAAGAAAGTCATTTCTACTCTAGGGGAAGCACTGTGGTTTCATACAGTGGAAAGGATATTAAGAACAATATAATTCTGGCAAAATAATGCTTAGAAATTGAAAGGCACCTTACAATCTATAGATGGAATTGGGTAAATTGAATAAAATATAAAGTGTCTTCATTTTTTTCCTGAGCTTGTTTGCCTTTCTTTCAAGGGAAGATTTGTTTGATTTGTGTGTCTATATGTGTGTGCTTTATTTTTAAGAACTTGTTTGACTCTTCCAGTTTCTAGTGCTGATAATCATACAAGCTTAGAATTTAAATGGTACAAAACTCTGACCTTCATTTTTTATTCTCTCTTCAGACCATCACTGGGGAGTATGGAAGTTGAAGCAGAAAGGTCTGAAATTGGTGATGCATAACCTGAGCCTTTCTCTATGCAAGACTTTGCAACATATCTGTGTTTGAACCATGCCTCTCCTGCTTATCTAGCTTTGTGATCCAGCAGGTTACTAAACCTCCTGGTGCCTCAGTTTCCTCAAATGGTGAACAATTATATCCCTCATAGTGTTATGAGTGTTAAATGAGTTTCATGTAAAGCACCTGGGCTTTCCAGGTGGTCAATGGTAAAGAACCTGCAATGTGGGAGACACAGATTCATCCCTGAGTTGGGAAGATCCCTTGGAGAAGGAAATGGTAACCAACTCTAGTATTCTTGCGTGGAGAATTCCATGGATGGAGGAGCCTGGTGAGCTAAAGCCAATGGGGTCAAAAAGAGTCATACATGACTGAAGCGACTAACCGTGCACTAAGCACCTAGATTAATGCCTGGCACAGACAACTAGTCTCCGCTGTTAACTGTTAACACTCCAGCCTCACTTCTTGACGTTCTCTCTAGGCTCATGTGTTTTCTTCAACTTTCTTAAACTACCCTCTTGGTTTATCACACTCCTAACCAAGCTTCAGCAAAGCCTGTCCATTCAAACTTCAAGATACATCCAGATTTGACCATTTCTCATGACTTCTATTGCATTTGAAAAAAAGTGATAGTTGCTCAGTCATATCCAGCTCTTTGCAACTTCATGAACTGTAGCCCACCAGGCTCCACTGTCCTTAGAATTCTCCAAGCAAGAATACTGGAGTGGGTACCATTTCCTTCTCCAGGGGATCTTCCTGACCCTGTGGATCAAATCTGGGTCTCCCACATTGCAGGCAGATTCTTTATCATCTGAGTCACCAGGGAAGCCTCTGGCTCAAACTGTCAACTCTTCCTTGAACAACTGGAGAAACTTTCCACTGATTTCTCAGTTTCCTTCCTCCTTTCTGATATTTTATCCAGAGTAGTTCCTTTAAGTTGTGGCCTGTTATGTTACTCCTTTGCTGAAGGCCCTTCAATTATTTCCCATCTCACTCAGAGAAAACTTTAAGTCCTAGCACAGCTTTTCAGGTGTCATCTTATCTGGCTTGACTACCCCTTGAATCACCTCTTTTCTCTCTTCTCTCTGTTCCAACTGCTGATGCCTTCAAATGGCTCATGTACCATCCTGCTCTTGCTACTCTCTTTTCACAAATACCAGGATGGCTAGCCTTGTCCCTTTATTTCTTTCAGTCTCTTATCAAATAGGCCTTCCTTCCCTGATCACTGTGTGGAAACAGCATCCATTTCCCTCCTCACTGTATACTCTATTTTACTTTTCTTCCTTGCACTTTTATTGTTATTCAGTCACTCAGTCATGTCTGATGACCTCATGAACTGCAGCACACAGTCCTGTTCTCCACTCTTTCCTAAAGTTTGCTCAAACTCATGTCCACTGAGTCAGTGATGCCATCCAACCATCTCGTCCTCTGTCATCCCCTTCTCCTCCTGCCTTCAATCTTTCCCAGCATCAGGGTCTTTTCCAGTAAGTTGGCTGTTTGCATCAGGTGGCCAAAGTATTGAAGCTTCAGCGTCAGTCATTCCAATGAATATTCAGGGTTGATTTCCTTTAGAATTGACTGGTTTGATCTCCTTGCTGTCCAAGGGACTCTCAAGAGTCTTCTCCAGCACCACAGTTGAAAGGCACCAATTCTTTAGCACTCAGCCTTTTTTATTGTCCAGCTTTCACATCCATATGTGACTACTGGAAGAACCACAGCTTTGAGTATATTGACCCTTGTTGGCAAAAAGATGTCTCTGCTTTTTTAATATGCTGTCTAGGTTTGTCATATCTTTTCTTCCAAGGAGCAAGCATCTTTTAATTTCATGCTTGCAGTCACTATCCTTGCACTTATCACCACCCAGTATATTATCTATTTTCTTTCTCCTTGATGTGAGAGATAATTTTCATTCAGACTGTATCCCAAGGGCCTAGAACAGTATTTGGCACATTCCAGAGGCTCAGTAGACATTGAATAAATGAATAAAATAATGTATCATTTTCTAAGAGTGACTTTGTTGGTACCCTCATTTCAGTGATTGGGCTTCCCACTGCAAATGGATTTGCATTTATTTATCAGTCTATGAAAGACTGGGTTAAAAAGAGCTCTTTTGATTTTTTTCTATCATAAATTCCTCCCGAGGTTTGGACATGGTTCCTCTTACTCACTTGTTCAGAGCCAATCAATGTCACCCTTTAGTCTGCCAAAGTGGTTGCTGAGTGATGAGGCATTTTATCCCTCTGGGAGCTTAAGGTACTGGCTGTGTGGCATGCACAGTTGCTGCTGGCTATAAGCAAAAATCTAAGATTGATCAAGCCAGAATCTCCTAGTAGGGAGCACAGGCAAGGAATGTTTGGACTCTGGGTCAGCTCAGAGGGTCTTTCAAGTCCTCCCTTCAATACTTGTGCAGGATTTTAATGCTCATGAAAGCAGAGCACCCCAGAGAGTTGGCTGTAGTCTGACAAGCTGAAGGATCCCCACAGAGCTTCAGCCACAGCTCTGCAGGGAGAACTGAGCCTCTCTGGTGACTAAGCTCATCATATCTTTTATAACTTAATTTCGAATAAGATATTATTTGAACCAAGAAAAAAGTCCCATGTGGCTTTTGCTTTTAGAGCTGGAGAAGTAAAGAACTTGGCTTTTTCTCATTAAGATCACTTTTGTTTTCATGCTGTAGTGCTAATATGTGCTATGTGCTAAGTTGATGCAGCCGTATCTGACTCTTTGTGACCCCGTGAACTGCAGCCCTCCAGGCTCCTCTGTCCATGGGATTTTCCAGGCAAGAATACTGGAGTGGGTTGCCATTTCCTCCCCCGGGAGATCTTCCTGACCCAGGGATTGAGCCCTAGTCTCCTGTGTCTCCTTCATTGGTGGGTGGGTTCTTTACCACTAGCGCCACCTGGGAAGCCCAGCACTAATATAATGATTGCTTAATAATCTAGTGGTCTCACTCTGCTTGGCTACTGTAACACACCACCAAAGACTGGATGATTTAAAGAAGAGAAATTTATTTCTCACAGTTCTGGAGGTGGCTAGTCCAGGCTCACAGGTTTGCTCCTAGTGAGAGCTCGCCTCCTGGCTTGTGGATAGCCACCTTCTGGCTGTGTTCTCCTGTGACTTTTCCTCTGAGCAAGTTCCTGGAGAGAAAAAGAGGGAGGGGAAGTCTATCTTTCTCTTCTTACAAGGGCACTAACCTCAGGAGGGTCCCCCACACAGGACCAAATCCAAACCTAATTATCTCGCAAAGGCCCCCACCTCCAAACATTATCACATTGGTGGTTAGGGCTCCAATACATGACATTCAGTCCAAAACAGAGGTTAAGAGCTTTGAAGGCAGAGTGACCTGAATTCAAATCTTGGTTGAGATAATTACAAAGTACATTTAGGCAAAATCAGGTAGTTCAGGTGATGGAAAAGAATCTGCCTACAGCGCAGGAGACCCAGATTCAATCCCTGGGTCAGAAGATCCCTTGGAGAAGGTAATGGCTACCCACTCCAGTGTTCTTGCCTAGAGAAATGCATGGATGGAGGAACCTGGTGGGCTACAGTACATGGGGGTCACAAAGATTCAGACACAACTGAGCAACAAACACTTTCACTTTTAGGCAAATTACTCAACTTTTCTAGGCTTTGGGTTTTTAGATCTGTAAAATAGATGGCCAACTACCTCACTGAAGTCCTACTGGCAAAGGACTGCCCTCTCTATAGAGCAAATATTTAGATGGCAGCTGTCATTTCTGTCTTTTAAATGCCTCTCTTTACCTTATGTAATTGCTGAAAATATTTTTGGAATTAATACATATCAGAAATAAAAACTGTCTTATTTCTGATATGTATTAAAATGTATTATCATCCCCAATGGAAAATGGCTTTATAAGTTCTTAAGTTTTTTAAGGTGCCAATTTTCATATTATGTAGGAAATGTATGAAGTATTGTTTTATTATCATAAAACAAAATAAATATTAGATTGTAAGAATTTTATAATTAAAAACTGTGCACGTGTGTGCTAGGTCACATCCAACTCTTTGCAACCCTATGGACATATAGTTTATTTTAAATCAATCTAACATGAAAGTAGAAAGTAAATGTGTTCTGAAATATATATATGTTTATTTTATTTATGTGAAGAAGCTAGCTAAGTTCTAAGCATATAGTAGATGTTTACGAGATCTTAACTTCCCTTTACCTCAATATCTACATAAACATTAAGTTTTATATAGAAACCCATGACCAAGATGTTAGCATTTTAATTTTTTAAATGTCAGTTTCTATTTTAAACATTTTTAATGTTAACACTTTTTCATCTGCCTGACTTCCAAAATTTCTAATGTAGGCAGTAAGAGCTATGACAATTCTATTATCTAGCGTGGGTCCTTTAAATTGTCAATCAGTTTTGCTAAAATGTTCACTGCCAAATTCAATTGTTTATTAAGCCAGAAATTATTAAGGCCTGCTGTGGCACCTCCCCGATGGTCCAGCCATTGAGACTCTGAGCTCCCACAGCAGAGGCAGGGTTTGATCACTGGTGGAGGAACTAGGATCCTGCGTGTTGTGTGGTGTAGCCAGAAAGTCTTGGTGAAAAAAAAAGTGTGCTGTCTGCCAGGTACTGCACTAGACAGTGAGTGAATAAGACACATAAGATCCCTCCCCTGAAGCAGATTAAATTCTAGTGTGGAATAACAGATGATAAGCAAACAGCCAAAACAACTTCAGATTTTCAAGAGTACCAGAAAAAAGCCAAAGGATAACAAATGAGATATATATTCCTTTCCATATCTGGCCAGGGAAGGCCTCCCAGAGGTAGCGCCATCTGAGTTGAAACCTGAAATCTGAAATAATCAGCCAGGCAAAAGGCAATGAGGAGCACTGTATTGAGAGGGGAATGCAAACCCACGGCCCCCAAGGCATCTTAAAGAGAGTTTAACTCCTTAAAAAACAGCGGGTAGGCCACTAGGAACATAACAAATAAGTGAATCTGCAAGGAGATGATGGGTGAAGTAGGCAAGAGCCAGATCAGATGATGTAATGTAGTCCAAAAGAAAATTATAGATTTTATTCTGAATTAAGGAGAGTGACATATTAATAATTTTATTCCATATTAAAATGACAATGAAACACTTGGCAATTGTGTGCTGAATCTGCTGCAGAGGGGAAGAAAAGTGAAGGCTAGGAGCCCAGGCTGGTGGCTTTTCCATAATCCAGACTAGAAGTAATGGTGGTTTAGACTAAGGTGGTACTAGTAGAGAGAAGGAGAAATGGAGAAATCAGACTCTTCAATTTGAAACTTGAGCAAACGAGAAAAATTGCTGGAGGGGGGAAATTTTGCACAGGTTTTGACAAGATGGTGAGTTATCAGGAGTTCTGTTTTTAATATGTGAAACTTGACATGTTTATAATATAAAAGTAGAAATGTCAAATGTTGTTGGATATGGGTCAAGGATAAAGACATATATTTAGGAGCTGTTGGCATCTAAGTGGTATGTAAATTCACTGGGTTAGGAGAAAGTATAGCAGGAAAAATTATAGTAGGCACTTGATCAAGTTCTGTAGCACTTGAACACTTAGAGGTCTCATTTATTATAAGAAGGATCCAGGAAAGAAAAATAGTGAAGGAGCAATCAGAATAGAAGAAATAAAAGAATGTGTCATTGAATAATATCAATGATTGCTAGCAATTCCTGTGCCAAATACTGCTTTAATTGCCTTAAACTAACTTAATCCTCATAGTTTCAAAAGGTAGATAATATTACCCCATTCTAAAGGCATAGAAACTAAGGCATAGTTAATCAATTTGCCTGTTTACACAGCTCATAAGTGGCATATCTAGGACTCAGATGAAAGTTATCTAATATGAAAGGCAATATTCTTAATTGGGACCTGATATTGGTCCTCTAATTTGCAAGTGAAAAGTAGCTTTTTTACCCCATTAATAATATCAAATCTCCCTACAAGATAAAATAAGATGATAGGAAAATATTCATTGGACTTGCAACATGGAGATAGATTGCTTCAATGGAGAAAACTTTTCAAATGGAACATTGGTAACAGAAGATAGATGGGGCTTAACAAGTCATCAGGAAGTAGGCAGTAGAAACCACAGTGTTAGATGGCTCTTGTGCAAAGTTCTATTGCAGAAAAGAACAAAGCAATGGGGCTGCAGCTACAGAGGGATTTGGACTCAAGGGAGGTATGCTGGTTAAGTCATCTGGCAAGCAGACCATCATATGGAGATAGAAGTACAAGAAATTAATTGGAGTGATGCCTTTGAAGGATAGTGAAGAGGGAGCAAGAGTAGGCAATGAAAGCTTTGAGATAATGACACAAATTTGAGACCTGTGAATGGAGGAGGGAAAGGCAAAGAGGATTTGGTCAGGAGAGACTACTGTGCAGCTCTGAGAATGTCTCAGGAAGCTCTGTCACAAAGACTGCCCAGAGAGGAGTCTTCATGAGGCAGAATGGCCAGGATTCAGGAGCCTTGCCACAGTCAATCTTTGGTTAGGGTTATCTGAGAAAAGCCCTGCCTTGACTTAAATGCTGCAGTGGATGTCCAAGGTGCTGCAGCTGGAGTGTCTCAGCTAACTGAGCTCCTTATAGCCGACCAGCAAGATCTGTCTTAAAGGCCATCCCAGGAGGAGGGCTGTTTTTGTATTTGACTTTATATGCTGATGAGAATCAAGGTAAAACAGAGATAACACAGTTACTTAAAGTTTACAAACACTAGAATGGGACTTAACTGCCTGTAACACCAGAATTTTAGGCAAAAAAATTTCCCATTTAAATATTCATTTAAATGGTCCCAACAAAAGTATTATGTAAAAATCATTATCCAAGGAGCTTATCTAATTGAATATCAAGTCTGGACACGTCAACTCCTCCAACTTGATAGAATAAAAAACTCATTTTAAAAAATAGGCAAAGAACTTATAGACATTTCTCCAAAGGAGACATAAATGGCCAACAGGTGTATGAAAACGAGTTCAATACCACTAATCGTCAGGGAGGTGCTAAATCAAAACCACATTGAGACATCATCTCCTACTTGTTAGGATGGTAATTATAAAAAATAAAAGATAAGGTGAGGTGAGGAGAAACTGTGACCTTTGTACACTGTTGGTGGGAATGTAAGAATGGTGTGCCTGCCATAGAAAACAATATGGAGATTCCTCAAATAATTAAAATAGAACTACCCTAGGATCCAGCAATCCCACTTATTGGTATTTATCCACAATAATTGAAATATGGATCCCAACAGATATCTTCACTCTGATGTTCAATGCGGCATTATTCACAATAGTCAAGATGTAGAAACAACTAAATGTACATTAACAGATGAGTGGATAAAGAAAACATATGTGCATACCACAAGGGAAATTACTCAGCCCTAAAAAAGGAAATCCTGGACAGAGCCAAGATGGTGGTGAGGGGAGATACCGACACTGTGCTCTCCAGACCTAAAGCACTTACCAGGCCTTAGCGGGGTGCCTCTGACAGACAGGAAGAGCCCTGGGGCAACGAGCCCAGTGTTAACCTTTCAGAGGCTGTTGTTCTTTATTCTTCGCCATTGTTCTGCTCTTTTTTGTCGCCACCCTTTTTTTTTCTTTCCTTTGTTTTCCCTGCTTCTGTGGCTTGTGGTATCCCAGTTCACAGGTCAGAGACCAGGCCTGAGCCCCTGAGGCAGGAGCTCTGAGTGTGAACTGCTGGATTAACAGAACCCCAGGCCCCAAGGAATATTAATTGGAGTGAGGTATCCCAGAGGTCTACATCTTAACACCAAGACCCGGCTCTGCCCAACTGTGTGCCAACTCCACTGCTGGAAACCTCAGGCCAAACAGCTAAGAAGATAGGAACACAATCCCACACGTTAAAAAAAAAAAAAATGAAATAACAAAAAAATGTGTTAACAGGTGAGGTGTATGGAGAGAGTAGAATGGGAACTTACAATGCCATATGGAAAATAGGTAGCCAATGGGAATTTGCTATATGATTCAGGGAACTCAAACAGGGGCTCTGCGACAATCTAGAAGGGTGGGATGGGGAGGGAGATGGGAAGGAGGTTCGGGAGGGAGGGGACATGGGCGTACTTATGGCTGACTCTTGTTCATATTTGACAGAAAACAAAAAAATTCTATAAAGCAATTATCCTTCAATAAAAAAATAAAATGGCAAAAAAAAATGTGTTACAGATGAAGGAGCAAGGTAAGAAACTACAAGACCTAATAAATGAAGAGGAAATAGGGAACCTGTCTGAAAAAGAATTTAGAGTGATGATAAAGAAATTTCAAAATATTGAAAATAAAATGGAGAAAATGCAAGAAAGGTTTAACACTTAACAAAGGCCTAGAAGAAATAAAGAATAAACAGGGATGAACAACACAATCAGTGAAATTAAAAATAATCTAGAAGGAATCAAGAGCAGAATAACTGGAGCAGAAGAACAGATAAGTAAGCTGGAAGATAGGAATGACAGAAATAACTGCTGAGGGACAGAAGAAAGAGACAAGAATGAAAAGAATTGAAGACAGTTCAGAGACCTCTGGGACAATATTAAACATACCAACATTCAAATTATAAGGGTCCAGAAGAAGAAGAGAAAAAGAAAGGGTATGAGAAAATATTTGAAGAGATTTATAGTTGAAAACTTCCCTACCATGGAAAAGAAAGTAGCCAGCCAAGTCCAAGAAGCCCAGAGAGTCCCATACAAGAGAAACCCAAAGAGAAATATACCAAGACACATAGTAATCACAAACAAAAATTAAATACAAAGAAAAAATATTAAAAGCCACAAAGAAAAACAAAAAATAACAAAGGAATCCCCATAAGACTAACAGTTGATTTTTCAGCAGAAACTCTGCAGGCCAGAGGGGAGCGGCAGGATATATTCAAAGTGATGCAAGAGAAAAACCTACAACGAAGATTACCCAGCAAGGATTTCATTCAGATTTGATGGTGAAAGAAGGAATTCCTGCCATATGGGACAACACAGATGAACTGTGAGGACACAAAACAAGCCTCAACAAATTTAAGTGGGTACTAAACTTAAGAGCGCAAAACATTTGGTAAATAAATGTCATTAAAACCTTTTTATTACTATGCCTGTGAAATGATGATAGAAAGTTACAATTGCAAAGTCTGAGTGATAAGGTACCAAGGTGAAATGTATAAAAGATCACAAGTTTAGTGACCTGAAAACTAAAAAAAAAAAAGAAACCCTTTTGGATACTGAATTGATGACAAAGCCAACAGACATGAGTCAAAAGTATTGGAAAACTAACTCTGTGCAAAGCACTAGTCTTGTTGCCTGCTTAATTAGATACAAGGTCAACTGTGTAAGTTGCAAAAGACAAAAAAAGGTGGGGGGGATTCATGCTGTGTATATTGTTTTCACTGGGCTGGAAGACTAAATACCTTGACTGATGTTTTGAAAACATACACACACTGCAAAATTTAAAAGTCTTCACAGGTTACCAAAAAACAGACAAGATATTTCTATACTAGATCAAAGTAAACACGCCTTTTAAGCAAATACACCACTTGTGGAACAACACTTTAATATATTTTCCCTCAGAGTTAATGGGCTTCCTATTAGAAGCAGAGTAATTCCTGAGATCTCAATTGCTTGGGGATTCTTGGTAAAATTACTCTAGTAATCCGAGGCAGCCTGAAAGCAATGATATAGCAAGCACACAAAAATATTCACAGCTACTCTCTGTTCCCTGGGAATTTAGATGAGTAATCCCATATGGTTAATAGTACTTGTTATGTATGGTTGAGAATGATTCCAAAACAATAGAAATCACCAAGGAATAATAAGAGGGAGTTAAAAAACGGAGGGAAATTTGCCTCACTGAAGAAAATAAAACTACTGGCCATTTTGACCAGTGGTTGCCAAGACCATGTCTTCTTCAAACACACTTAGATGCTGATTTTGTTCAAGGACTGACTATGAAAAAATGTAACTCATTCAATTACCTGTTTCATAACAACACAGTAATGACGTCAGTACAGACAACTGATTTCTTTCTCTTGTTAGGCTATGGATTTTTCAGCTTCTACAAAGCTATCTGGGCTTTCCAAGTGATTCAGTGGTAAAGAATCCACCTGCCAAGCAGGAGACATGGATTCAATTCCTGGGTCAGAAAGATCCTCGGAGGAGAAGATGGCAACCCGCTCCAGTATTCTTGCCTGGAGAATCCCACGGACAGAGGAGCCTGGCGGGCTACAGCCCATGGGGTTGCTAAAGAGGCGCACACGATTTAGTGACTAAACAACAACAAAAATGGGAATTACAATTTTTTTTTTACTTCTATCAGTATTTTATTTTTTTTTTCCATTTATTTTTATTAGTTGTAGGCTAATCACTTTACATATGAGTAGTTTCGTGGGGAGAGAGCAAGGGTGACAATGTATTCCCTCTCCAGTACTCTGTATTTGTGAGGGGATTTCCTTCCAGGAAGGGCAGGGTACTGGTCTTTATGTCAGTTCTAAACAATCCCATGAGTGCTACCTTTGCGTGAGGACCTGAGAAGTGAGATAAAAAAGGTCTCAGACTCATAAATTAGGAACAATAACTGCCGAGCAAAACTGATTTTGTGCGTTCAGGCAATGGGATTAAGTTAATGCCACAAGCTCTATGGTTTGTGAAAGGTAAACTTCTGGCTGAAGAGAACAGCAATAATTATTCAGAATTCCTGAAGTAGGCCAACCATTTGTCCAGAGGGCAAAGAAATCCTGCTTGACTAGCTTCCACTCGAAACCAGTGTCAAGTTCCTGACCTTATGAACTCCCCAGAACGATATTAGGTGGCAAAGGAGGAGCTGTTCTCTTTCGCTTCTTTTTTCTCTCTCTTTTGCTAACAATCAGAGCAGGCAATGTGGTCATGTTTGCACTGGCATTCCCATATTGTTTCTCAGAGAATTGTTATATTTGATAATAGACTTCCATCCTTTATAAGGTGGCAGATATTTTTCTTTCTCCTTCTTAAAATGATAGTGTTCGTTAAGGGAATTCTTAAAGTGGCTGGAGTTACTAGGTGAATATGTACATGATTGTAGAGGTACTGTCTACATTTAAGAAGACATTATTGTATTGTTAGTGATCTACTGCCTTTCCTCTGAGTTTTTTCTGAGTGGGACTGGTGACAATTGGTCCAGGAACTGGAGAAAAGTAAGGAATGTAATGTGACTGCCTAAAGCAGCAGCTCTTAAAATATGAGATGTCACAGATCGCCTTGAAAATCAGGTAAAAACTTGGAAGTACACTCTGGGCAGGAAAAAAAAAATGGTTTAAGCTTACAAAAATTTATATAGAATCTCGGGAATTTCAGAACCCTCTTGATATGCATCAGTGAGCCCTCACCCCAAAGTTTACGAATATCAGGTGAGTCCTATAATAATTATAAAGGCTTCCCTGGTGGCTCAGATGGTAAAGAATCTGTCTGCAGTGCGGGGGACTCGGGTTCAATCCCTGGGTCAGGAAGATCCTCTGGGGCATGGCAACCCACTCCAGTATTCTTTCCTAGAGAATTCCATGGACAGAGGTGCCTGGTGGGCTACAGTCCATGGGATCACAAAGAGTCAGACATGACTAAGCAACTAACACTTTCACTTACCTGTATAATAGAGGGGTGATTAGGGTAACCCCTACCAAGTTTTGGAAGACTGGATACACCACCATCCTTTAACCTAAGGCTAAAGTCTTTAGGTCATCCCAGTCAGCACCACTACTTTGAATGCTGCTATCAAGAAATATAGGTGGGTCATCATGGGAAGTGCTGGGTATAAAGCAAATGCTCTACTTTATCTTCCTCTAAATGTTGAATTCTTAAAACTTCAACCACAAATAGGGCATTGCAAAACTCACTTGGAGCAATTGGTGGTTCACTTGTGAGAAGATACACATGATTTCAAAACTGGGCTCTAGCTGGATGATTTTGCAGTTGCCTGTATGAAATGATCTGTCCATTTTAGCTTTGATCTTAGGGAAAGTAGTCACATCTTGATACATTCCTCATAATAAGCAGCTTGGATAATACTCCTACTCCTGAATTCAAAGATTAAAAGTATCTGGAAAAAGAACTCGCCTTTCTCTTCTTGAGACATTCCCTTCAGGGCAGGCCGAAGGTATACTAGCAAAGAAGGAACACTTATCATTTTTCTATCCATAGTACCCTGAGCTGTCAATTCAGCAGCTTTCACAAGAACCAAACCTACTTTACAAAAAAAAAAAAAAAAAAAAGCTTGAAAGTGTTGTACCATTAGCTATTCTGATTCTAGTCCATGCCAGGAAGCAAAGGTTCTTATTATACCATGCTCTATTTTTGATCTAATCCATATCAACAGCCTGAAGTCTCAGCATGGTAATGCTGGGGAAACTGTTTGATGATAATTGGAAACTGCACTGCCTTGCCACTGAAGTGATACAATCCGACTGTCACTAGGAGTGTCATTTGGGCTTGAAAGAGTCAGGAATAAGAAAAGTGGGCATCTGAACTTGCTGTGGAAGGCAGTGCAGCGAGTCAGAGTCTCTTGTGAAAGTACTTCCGCTGGTGAGGTTGGGATAGAGAAGGAAGATGTGCAGCCCTACCCTTGCGTTGAGAGCTTTCAGACAGCTCAGATACCCAGACGGCAGTACCTTGACTCTGGGGCAGACAACATGGCATGGGAAGAAAAGTCACCCTACACAGCAGTTATTGAAAACAGTTAAATAGAACACCAGGCGTTAAGACCTGGTACCTTCTTGTCATGATAAAGATTTTAACAAGAACAGGAAATGGCACAGCGCAAATCCGTTTTCATGATAATGATCTCATGAATGCAAAGAGCATAGGAAATGGAACAAATGTAACCCATTCCATTACCACCTTCAAACGGTAACCTCCTTGTCCTACTTCTGGTCCTGATGAAATCACAAAGGAAATCAAGAAGCTGAGTGTGGCACGGGCAGTGGGGGGGGGGGGGGGGGTTGGCAAGCAAGACAGCCCCCGTTTATGTGTGCATATGTGTGCATGCCCACACATATTTCCTTTCTTGAACTCTGTTGCAGTGAGAATTCCTTACAGCTGATTCCCTGACTTTGACCTGCGGAAAGCAGGTCAGACCCAGAAGGAACAAAAAAACTAAAAACCAAGGAGTCCCCAGGGAATGGGCACTCCCCTTTAATAACAGGTACACCGTTTATCAAGATGAGGAGACCGTGACTTTGCCCTAAATAGAAGCTGTAAACAAAGAAGATGATTGACTGCCTTTCTTCCTTCTAGCACTCACATCTCCTCAACTTCTTGAGGAAAATGGAGCCTCTGTCTTATGATGTGCCATCTCTATCCTATCTAAGTGAAGTGCAAGTCCTTCAGTCGTGTCCGACTCTTTGCAATCCCATGGACTGTAGTCCACAAGGCTCCTCTGTCCATGGGATTCTGGAGGCAAGAATCCTGGAGCAGGCTGCCATTCCCTTCTTCAGGGTACCTCCCCAATCCAGGGATCGAACCCCAGTCTCCCGCATTGCAGGTAGATTCTTCACCATCTGAGCCACCAGGAAAGCTCAATCCTACCTCAAGAGATTGCAACTTGATTAGGGCTCATCTGAAAATATAAAGAAAGGTCTTGGGAAAGCAAGGAAGCCAGAACTGGTTGAGGGTGATTAGGCCAGGTCAGAGTCACTGCTGCCATCCATTCCTCTTTGACCTGGCCATGTTTCCCAGGAGGATCTTCTCTCTGTGAAAAGCTCTTTAATACTATGTGAAATCTATAATAAATCTTCTCACCCCAAGATGACTGCTTCAGACATGAGGGGGAGTAGTGAGGCACGATGGCTGTGTTTGCCAAATAAATACTAGAGAAGATGAGAGCCAGATTGCCTGGAGTACTGTGCCCACACCCTGCCTCAACCAAATGTCACTCACTCTGCTCAGCTGGCTAGTAACTCCTTACATGGCATCCAAGTAGCTGCTCTATACATTTTCTTCCACTGGGGATTTGTCCAGGCAAGCAAGCCTGAATTCACTTTACATTTCAGGCATCCCGGATGTCTGTCCCTTCCAGATGATATCCCAATTACCAAACGGCCCTGGTTGGTTAATAAGGAATGCAATCGTCTTCCTTGCCCTGGTTATATGTCACTTATTAAAGCGATGTTGGGAGATTCCCAGGCGATTTCACATCTTAAGACAGCAATTGGTGATCACCTTATCTGACACCAGGTGAAAAGTTTTCTGTGGGTGCAGCAGTTTCCTAAGTATCCTACCTTGATTCCCAAAGCAGGTTACATTGGAATTACCTTTTCAAAGAAAAGGGAGCCCTCCATTTCAAATGGTCTAAAAATTTAAGAAGGTTATAAGCACTGAGAAATAATCATCGGAGATCAGTACTGAATGAGGAAACAAATATGTTGGAAAACTGGTTATGTACTTTTGGGTCTCTTAAACCCCCGTAGGAGGTATTAACTGATTGTATGTGATTGTGGTGAGTCACAATAATGGGTCCCTTTTGCTTAAAAATATTCTACTCGCTATTAAAAAGTGATGTGATTGGGATGACTAGAATCTGGGTCAGATTATTGAATAGGCTTCTATCCTCCAATTTTTTTCAAATTTTATTTTGCATTCCCAAACGGCCACCTTACATGCAAGCATATCTTTGCAGCATAGTAGGTTTCATTCTTTCCCTATCCTATGGGAGACTTTGTGGCGGTTTAGAAGGAGAGCTGGGGTGACAGCAGCGTGAGGAGGCAGGTCTCACTAACTGAACGCCAGAGGATAACCCCTTGGTATTTCTGAGCCTCAGGTCTTTTATGAGTAAGATGAAAAACTGGGTCCACTTGGTACTGAAAGTCCCTTCTAGCTCTGAAGTCAAAGAGACATTGGGTTTCTATGAAATCTAAACCAGTGGCATACTCATCACCTCCTTTTGTTGTTGATGTTGTCCTGTGAATTTTTTATGAATATAACTTGGAAAGTCCTTTTTCAGAGGGTGTAATCTTCTCTTTCCATGAATTTTAAATCTCTATTTCTTGCCTATTGTTCTTATCTTTACAAGTAAAAGGTACTTTATTGTTTCCAACAGAACTTATCTGCTTGGTTCCATAGTATCTTTAAGGAATAAGGACATGAGAATAGGGAACAAAATTATGAAGAGCTTTAGATGGGAAGTTTGCAAGGCACACAATGGACCTATGGTGAGGACACAGAGGAAGAAGGGTTTTTCAGTAGGGACACTGAATGTAAAATCTCCAAAGTAAGGGAATGATATCTTAAAGAACTACGACCGACTAAATGAAGGATGAGTTTGTTTACATCAAGTTCTGAGCTGTATTTGGTGAGAAGACTTTTGACTTCTGCTGAGACATCAGGCCTCAGTATTATGAAAATAATAAACTATTCTCCAGACATAGTTAGAAAGAGAATGTTGGAAGTGATTTCCCAAATCAGAAGCATGAGCCAGACCCAACTTTCCTGCTGTGGATTAATGCCATCCATACCTAATCCTGAAATGCCCCTAACCAGAACTACCCGGCTGGTAGAACTGCCACTGTCCCTGCTGTCCGCTCTGTCCCAGCACTCTGTTGGGTAACCCACCTCTCTTTCAAAGGCTTTCATGCTGTGGGACCAGAGATAAGACTTGTCTCACACTCATGCAGACAATTAATCCTGACCACAGCAAGGTGCCATGAAGTGGTATCAGCTGAAAAGGGAACTTTTCTCTGATCTTATCCAGGGACTGCGTGCCATTTAAAATTACCCCACTTTGGCATCCTATTTCCCAATTCCACAGTCAACTTGGTTGTTTATTTGAACATTCGAGTTCACCTTATTTGAAATGACTTCCTACCTAAAACAATTTACCAGGGATCCAAAGCACTTACCTTGTGGTGTGCAAAGGATACACGGAGGGCCTTGTGTGCAAAGACAACTGGTAACAAGAAGGCATCTCTACCAGTTGCTTGTGACTAGCATGCTTCTCTGTGAATCAAGTGATGTTTTCTAATAGCACTTTAGACTTGTGATTTTATCCTAAACTGGCCTCTGGTGCCAATATGTCTTTGAAAGTGAAAGTGTCAGTCACTCAGTAATATCCGACTCTTTGTGACCCCATAGACTGTAGCCCACCTGGCTCCTCTGTCCATGGGATTCTCCAAGGAAGAATACTGGAGTGTGTTGGCATTCCCTTCTCCAGGGATCAAACCTAGGTCTCCCACATTGCTAGCAGATTCTTTACTGTCTGAGCCACAGGGAAGCCGGATATGTCTTTGGCCAAGCTAATAATGTGGTGATCAAGCAGATGCAACTTTGTTTTCAAAGGTTAGGAAGACTGTGGAAAAAGTGAGCTTCCTTTGTGGCTCAGATGGTAAGGAATCTGCCTGCAATGCAGGAGACCCCTGTTTGATCCCTGGGTTGGGAAGATCCCTTAAAGAAGGGAATGGCTATCCATTCCAGCATTCTTGCCTAGAGAATTCCATGGACAGGGGAGCCTGGCAGGCTTCAGTCCATGGGGTCGCAAAGGGTCAGACACAACTGAGGAACTAACACACACACACAGACACACACACAGAAAAAGTAAACCAAACACTACAAGTGATAATGACCACCTACTACAGAAACAATAATAAAAGAATACAGAAAAACAACTCTCCTAAAGATTGTATTTTCACTACCCCACTTTTCACTTCAATGAAAAGTATATTCCTACACATCTGGTAATCTTTACCAGTCCTTTAGAAAGATAGCAGCCAGAATTAGTGAGGTAATTAGAGAGCTATAGACACATGAGAAGGTTAGTATTTGCCATCTCAACTATGGATTTAGGCACGTCGTTCTAGATCACTATATATTTTATTTATGATCACCTAAAATATGTTTGAGCATTTTATTGCTTATATCCATGCATCTGCACTATGGTGAGAGCCTAAGATATGTGTTAGAGTGCAGTTTCTACTCGAGATAATCTAATTAAAGAAGAGTCAAATACATGTGATCATGTTCACATGTTTGTACATATCTCTAAACTCATTTTATATAAGAAGAAGAACACATTGGTCAAATTGGAACCAAGCGTACAACCAAGTGTTCTCTCTGAAAATGGCCCAAGGGCTTCATTAGCTTTTACTAAAATGGGAAAAGCTTTATATATAAAGTGGATTTTCAGCTGACTATTGAAGAAAATTCAGAAATGAATGTAGAGGAGTATGGCTAAAGGTTTTTGGCAGTTCATAAAGAAGCAAGTAGGAGAAACAGAAGCAGAGCAACAGCCAGGAATAACAATGGGAATGTTGACAGACGACCTCAAAACCCAATTCAGGCACCTAAGGGGTTTTCAGAAAAGAATTATGTGATCCCAGCAATGGAAGCCAGGCAGCAGCATTTAGATGAACATATCTACAGAGAAAAGGGTCTAAATATGAATAGTGGAGCAGCACATGGTAGCTGAGACCAAAGATAATCAATACACAGTAGAAAAATGCAACTAAAACAATTTAGAATAACAAAATATAGTGTATATAATAAACTCTGACTTCACTGAGGAATTTCCAGGGCCTGATATCTTTTAATTTTGAGGAATAGGAAAAGACTGCTGCTAGAGTTCAAAGTCTGGCTTAGTCTTTGGTCAACTAAATGAAAAGTTCTTCCCTCCTTTCCCCACTTCTACCCTCTACCTGTGGAAATGGATTTTTTTCTGATTTTGCATAAAGTATAACATAAAAACTTATGTGCAATATAATCTTCTTTTGTCTAATTCAAAAGTAATTTCAATTTCTTATGATGCTTTTAAGTTTATAATTATTTTCACAGGGATGATTGGGGAAAGTATGAAAGAATAATGCTGAACAATTATTGGGAGTCTTCAGTGCTGGTTACTATGCCATGGACTTTCCATATGTTTCCCTATATATTCAATCATTATTATTCTCTGTAGTTATTCTAGTTCATCATTTTCTATTTTAAATAAATGATTGCATATTTTATATAATATTGTTCATCAGCTTAATTATTTGATGGTAGGAATGATTTAGGGCAAAAACCAGTTCAAACTAACAGCCACATGAGAATGAAGATCTTAAGTAAAATTAAGGAACTGAGGATTTGGGGGACAAGTTTAAAATTAAGATATATAGTTAGATCCCTAGATAGCAATTTTACTTTAAAAGAAGAATAAGAAGAAAAGGGTCCAGGAACAGAACAGTATTATTCTATAGAACTGGAAAATTCTGACGACATGCATGATTGGATTTTAGGAGAAATACTAGGAGAGAAGAACTGATGTTTTGATTCATTTGCTGTAATTTTGAGATACTACTGAAATAATTTTAATCTACTCCTGTTTCCATGGGGGGTGATGAGCAAATTTTGTGGACGATTAGGAATCTTGAGCAATATTAGCATAGATGCAAGATAATCTTAAGCAAGACTTGTATTTCTGTGCATAACTGGAAAAGCTAGGCCTTTTATCTTAAAATATATTTACTGAGAGATTCACTAGTTATAAAGGAATTTATCTTACATCCACAAACATGTTTTGAGGAAATAAATGTTTAAGTCACTATGCACATTCGGAAAGGAGCATCATGTTGAAACCCCTAAAGGTTTCAAAACTCCTATATTTTCTCTAAGAAGCTTCCAAAGATTGAAGACAGTTACTCCAGAAGAGAAATGCCAATGTATTAATTACTCTTTTCTTTTTGTAGGGTCTCTCTATATACATGTGTGTGTGCTCAGTCATGTCTGACTGTATGTGACCCCTTGGACTATAGCCCACCAGGCTTCTCTGTACATGGAATTTTCTAGGCAAGAATACTGGACTGGGTTGCCATCTCCTACTCCAGGGGATCTATCTGACTCAGGGATCAAACCCACATCTCTTGGGTCTTCTGCATTGGCAAGTAGATTCTTTACCACTGTGCCAACTGGGAAGCCCCTCTATGTACATAAGATTAGATAAAACAGTAATTCCAAGCCATATTAGTGGAGTAAGAAATGTTTGCTGTCTTTCAAATAATTTAACCACTGTTGCTAAGCAGTGTCAGATGCTGCAGCTGAAAAAAAAATGCTGAATATATATATATATATAGTATATACATATATATATATAAATTTATGCCAAATATTGCATTTTATTCTGTCTTAAGTAATACAGTAATTTGGAGTTTCTAAAATTACTAAGTGTAATTACCAAATAAAAGGAAAAATTAATCTACTCTAGCTATCTCATCTTCTGGGAGTGTATTACTATTTGCAGAGTAGGTTTTATATACTGCCATCTTATATAAGAGAATAAATAACACAGTAAAAGGTGTGTAAGCAGGAAATTCCTCTAAAGGAAGGCTGGAGAGGGATAGGTGTTAACCAAAGTTTCTACAGTGTGTATTAGAATTAATGGGAAAAAAGATACAGGGAAACTTTGTAGTAACATTACATGATACACTGTATTGAGAATTACAGGGCATATTTACAATAACTCATATAATTCAGCAAAAATAAAGACCTAAATTCAGGATACTCAAAATACTAATGGTATCTGAAATAGGAGTGGCTATCCATATAGAAAACTTCTGGAAAATTGGATCAAGTGTTACAAATGCTTAGCAGCTGGATGGATAGTCCTTTAAATTTTTGTTTTCTTAAATGCATCCTACCAACTTTTGATTATTCATGCATTTGTTTTTGGCTGTGTTGGGTCTTTGTTGCTGCGCAGGCTTTTCGGTAGTTGGTAGGGGCACTCTCTAGTTGAGGTGCGTGGGCTTCTCTTGTGGAGCGTGAGCTCTTGGGCACACGGCTTCAGTAGCTGCAGTTCCCGGGTTCCGGAGATAAGGCACATGGGCTGAGGTGCTCCACAGCATGTGGAATCCTCCTGGACCAGGGATCAAAGCCATATCTCCTGCATTGGCAGGTGGATTCTATAGCACTGAGCAACCAAGGAAGCCCCCTACTGCCTCTTCAATGATATTTACCATGGTGCTTTCAAGTTTAAATGAGCTTAAATACACCAACTATAAGCATATAATTCATGATTGGGAAATTTAATAGATGCCCAGGAAATGTTTTTCTTCAGTATGCTTTCAAATCTGTTACCTTGTTTTATTTTAACAACATTCCTATGATATAGGCAACTTTGGCCTTTAGAATTATTCACATTTTACTGTAGAAGATGAGCTTGCTACCTGACCAGGGAGAGAAATATGGAATTTCTATTCAGATGACTCTATTGCCTTGATGTTCTTTCTGATAAAGCTTGCTGCCTTTCAGGACTGGAACCATGACAGACTTAACAAAAAGTTGGAAATGACCCTGAAAAGAAGAAAATATTTTACAAAGACAGAGATGTGACTTGCCAGGTGAAGACTGTGCAGTTTTATCATCCTTCTTGTTGACTGGGTCAACATTTGTAATCTAACCTCTCACTTACACTTTAGAGAAATAACATTTCCTCTTACAGTATTTTTATACATATTACATGCTTTCAAAGCTGTTCTTTACCACATATCTCAAAGAGAAACTTAAAAATATCTGAGTGGCTATGGAATATGATATAAATTCCTACGGACCCCCATTTCTCACTTTTTCCCTAAAAACACAATTTTTAAAAATCACTTCCAATAGGTAGTTGTATAACACTTGACAAAATGAGGTGACTATACTTGCGGTTATCTCCTATTTCTTTCTTAGAAATCTTGTGTTTGTATGCTGTGACTTCTGTGTGACTGTAAACACCATCTTTTCTTTAAGTGATGGTCTTTATGCTGCTTAAGACAGATACTACTGTAAAAAAGCTTCTTTCCCATGAAGCTAGAGTTCATTTTAGTTTTTATTTTTCTAGAGGAAAAAAGATACTTGTTTATTAAACAAACTTTAATCAAAAAATTGGGGAGAAAATGCTATGTCCTACCAATTTCTAAGGGATTTATTGTACTTCTGATATAGCTATGTCAGCTCTGCTAGTGAGAGTTACACTAAAAAGTTCAATTGGCAATGCTTGTTTCTATTTCAAAAATGTCAATTCATTGTTTGAAGTTCTAAAAATTATTGCTTCTCACATTGCTTAAAAAAAAAAAAGTTATTGACCTACTTAATTTTTCTAAAATTTAAAGCAGTCTTGCTGCTGCTGCTAAGTCACTTCAGTCGTGTCCGGCTCTGGGCGACCCCATAGACGGCAGCCCACTAGGCTCCCCCGTCCCTGGGATTCTCCAGGCAAGAACACTGGAGTGGGTTGCCATTTCCTTCTCCAATGTGTGAAAGTGAAAAGTGAAAGTGAAGTAGCTCAGTCGTGTCCGACTCTTAGCGACCCCATGGACTGCAGCCCACCAGGCTCATCCGTCCATGGGATTTTCCAGGCAAGAGTACTGGAGTGGGGTGCCATTGCCTTCTCCTTAAAGCAGTCCAGACAAGTTAAAACTAAGCTGAACAGAAAACAGTAAACTTTACAGTTGAGGTTCTAACTCTTCTTTCAAAATTGCTTCACCTAACAAGACTTTAAGTACAGTTGGCCCTTAATATCCTTGGGTTCGGCATCCACAGATTCAACCAATCACAGCTCAAAAATATTTGGGAAAAAAAGTCTAGATAGAACCAGTAAGCAAAACTTGAATCTGCTGTGTTCCAGCAACTATTTTATAAATTGTTTGCATCATATTTACAACTATCTACATAGTATTTACAACTATCTAAATAGTATTTACATTGTATTATGCATTATAACATATACAGGAGGATGTGCAGTATGTTATATGTAAATACTATGCCATTTTACAGAAGAGACTTGAGCATCCTTGGCTTTTGGTATTCGAGAGTGCTCCCAGAGCCAATCCTCTATGGCTAGTGAGGTGCAACTGTACTATAAAGATAAGGTGGTATTTCTGTCACACTTCCAACATCATCTGTTACAATTCTGGACAAACAATAGATACTTTACAATTGTTTAAAACAAATGCTTGTATCAGCTGTCTCTTCCTTGCTCTCTTACTGATTTATTTTGGTCAAAGCACACTGATAGGAAGTTATTTCAGTGTTTGTCAATTACAACATTTAAAGATTTAAACATTGAGTTTAATGTGGAAGGAGGATGCTAGAATTGGCCAATAGGAATAAGTGATTAACTCTGAAATAATGAAAGGGTGCTGCAGTAGCCATAATAGTCAGTTTTATGCTTGCAAGGAAATGATGAGTGGGAAATTTGTGACACCTGACTAAAAATCAATGCTCATGGAAGGTGATATAATAGCTTTAAGCTGGAAAAAAAATAAGTACAGGGGAAATCAAAGCTGACACGGTGAAACTGCACAGAAAGAAGTGGGTAGAATAATGACAATGTCAGGCAACTAATGGAGCTAATGAGGCATAACGTGATGGCACTAAAGATCTCATGTCCTCTAAAACGACTAGTTAATTTAGCTGACTAATTTCCTTACCTCTCCTACTATATCTCTTAAGAACACCCTGGTGGTCCCCTTATATGATAGTTTGTATCATTTCTCAGAATTCTCAAAACAGTCATATTAGAAGGATACACTTGGAAAGAGGAAGTAAATGCTAAAAATCAGGTCCTTAACTTATTTATTAAAGTGATGATCATCTAACTCCAAAACAAATCTCAAAGTTGTTTTCCATATGAGAGAACATGAAGGAAAGAGAAATGAAAGTAAAACATACACCTCTATCTTTTCTGGCTCCCAGAGGAAAAAAATATTAAAATGAAATATTTGTACTGTGTTAAGAGAAGAAAATGGGGCTTCCCCGGCGGCTCAGTGGGGAAGAATCTGCCTGCAATGCTGGAGACGTGGGCAGGAGACACGGGCTTGATCCCCGGTAAGGAAGTTCCCCCGAAAAAAGAAATGGTAACCCACTCCAGTATTTCTGACTGGAAAAATCCCATTTCATGGGGTCACAAAAGAGTTGGACACGATTGGGTGACTAAACAACAGCAAAAGAGAAGAAAGCTTAATACCAGATTAAAAAGTCTACACGTATGCTATATTTGCATTATGTTAAATTATTTCCAATCTCCTGATTGGGTTGTAAGGAGATCAGACAATATCTTCCTTCACGTTCTTCTTAGAAATAGTAAGAGAGGGCTGTAGAAGTGGCTAAAGGAGAACTCTAATTAAAGGGATTCAAAGACATTTGGATGCAGCCAAGTAAACTCCTTAAAATTGCAGGACAGCTATTGTTTTCAAGGTAGCAGTCACTGCCTTTCTCTGAAAACTGATTTAACTTGGCTGGGACAGGCTTCCCTGCTGGTGAGTTAAAGGGTACCAAACAACACGAGATGTTTTATCTTGGTTAAGCTGATCATTTGTCCTACTTTAGCAAGTGATGCAAATTTCCCTGCAAAGCTCTTTGCTCATTAGCTCATAATTAGGGTAATAAATCTGGAATCACCAAACACATCCATGAAAACATCACAGTACTGTAAAAATGGAAGTGGGCTCTTTCTATTCTGTAGGAAGCAGTAGAGAATTTGCTGAAATCAATTCAATTTCTGAATGCAAAGCTACATGTAATTGACATAAATTTAACCCCTAGGAAGAAGAGGATTGGAGAAAGAAATGGCAACACACTCCAGTATTCTTGCCTGGAGAATCTCAGGGACAGAGGAGCCTGGTGGACTGCCGTCTATGGGGTCACACAGAATCAAACACGACTAACACAACTTAGCAGCAACAGCAGCAGGAAGAAGAGGAGGAAACAGTCTGGGTGGCATGAAATCACTTTTAACAGTCTAAGTGAAAACTGAAAGCTTTAAATGCATTTCTTAAAAAAATATTTTAGAATTATAAGCATTCTTTATGTATGAATTATTTTTAAGCAGGTCTTTCACACACATTTTCACACATGAAGCTTTTTGCAAGTAAGCACTTACTATGCTGCTAGGGGAAACCGGTGGCCTGAAGGTACCAAGCAATCAGTCACAATTCACACAGTAAGTCAAAATATTGAGTCAAGAAAAAAGCCCAGTAGAGGACTCAGCAAAGCACGAGGCGCACACTCCACCTATACAGAATTCTGGGGTGGATGGATAACTTGACTACTCTTGAGACAACGGAGAGTTGCAGAGTCATGAGAAATCAAGCAGTTCTGCTTTCATTTACTTTTAACAACAACAAAAAAGCTAATTCTAGGCCAGTTACTTGTATACTTATAATACATCTTTCATTCTGCACTGCTTGCAATTTATTTGCAATAGTATGTTTGCAACTTGTTTACAAATATGATCCCTCCTCCCTCAAAACTCCTATTAACTGATACCAGTCCAGATCATGCCTGTACATGCTACGGAGCTTCTGTTTATTTCCGAGCTCCACCCAACTTGTTCATTTTCCTCATCACTCAAGATTTAGAGAAAGTTGATTCATGTCAGTACTGTAACATGTAGATCGACTAAAACTAACTTCAAGATTACGGCAGATACGTCTTCTCTATAATACCTGGAATTGCCCTTATAGTCCCTGTGTTTGTCCTAATCCCTGTGGCACTTAAACCACAAAGAAACTGAGTAGTTTATTTATGTTACTACTGAGAATATGTTTCTTGTTGCTCAAAAAAGTGGTTATGTTGAGACCCTAAATGATTCCAGTCTTAGCAGAGGAGTCAGGATGAACTGCTTAGTGGTCTATTTACTCCTTCGAAGGGGAAATTTTTCTTCAATTATTCATTGGGATCTCTTTTTGAGACTAAAATGCAGACTTTTGGCTAAGATGAAACTATTAGAAATACATGTCCTCTGAAAAGAAAAGACAATAACAACCCCAAAAAAGCCACATAAAGTGAATGTGACATCTATTTATATTTTATCCTTAGAAGATAAGTTTCTAAAGATGTGACCACAGTGGAACCTTAGTATATGCTAATAGGTAAACAGGAAGATATTCATCATATAACATTAGCTGAAAGACCAAATGTGCAGGTCAAATAAAATGTAGGCTCAAATAAAATATATTTTATTTTGTATTTAACTCCTTAAAGGTCTTTAGTAGTCTGACTGAAGCTGAAAATATTTAGAATGATGTACATAGGTATGAGAACTAAATCCAGTCATTGTGAATAAATTGTATCAGTACTTAAATTCTCCTCCATCTTTTACCTTAAAAAAATCAATTTAAATATTTCTTTGCTCACTTCCCCATTCTTTAATTTATTAAAGACCTACATAGCCATTGTCCTATCCCTGTATGGGGTATTTAGCACTAATTTAACATTTTACCAATGTATTCAAACTTTGCTCCTTAGCCTTTTGGTAAAGTAAAAAATTCCTATAAATTATAAGAGGTTAATACACTGCCTAGAAGTCTCTCAGAAAACTCTATTTAATAATTATCAGTTTTTCAAACCCTGACATTTTCTGAAAAGCAATTGCAAGTAGCATTTCTTCTGGTAGATCCATAGGCACCATCCTGTGTAAAGGGCTTCAGTCCAGATTGGTAGTTACCTAAACTAGAGAATGGGACACAAAAGATATTTTCTAGAGCTATCAAAATGGAAGAGGAGAATTACCTTTAGATGCATTTAAATACTGAAGACTGAGTCATAAAATAGAAACAAAAATATAAAGGTGAAAGAGATAGTTCAGAAGTGGCTGCCCTGATGGCTTAAAAGGTAAAGCATCTGCCTGCAATGCAGAAGACCCGGGTTCAATCCCTGGGTCGAGGAAGGTCCCCTGGAGAAGAGAATGGCTACCCACTCCAATATTTTTGCCTGAAGAAGTCCATGGACAGAGGAACCTGGTGGGTCACAGTCCATGGAGTCACAGAGAGTCACACATGACTGAATGAGTAACAGTAGATTGTTAGGGGAAAAGAAAAGGAAAACAGGAAGAAAGAAAAAGAAAGCAAATAATAGAAGATATCAGATACTCTGAAGCTTCTCACTTTAGCACTCCATCAACATTCCATTTTACTCACTCCAGGAGAAACAACGCTGTTCCTTGGTCCCTCTCTCCCACCTCTCAGGAGAGCATCCCTGAATTCCAAGGTCATATTCTGACCACACTCCCCTCTCATCGCTGTGTGTCATCAGCACTGCATTTGAACAAAATGAGGGTTTCCTATGATTTATTGTCTATTGTAAAAGAAGCACTTACTATGTCTTGTTTTTCCACTAGAATTAGGTGTTTTACATTCACTGAAGTGTAACCTGGACAGTGAAGTAAAAAATAATTCCTTGGGTTCTTGAAGATTCAATCAATGATCCCTTTGGCTGCCTCTTTATCTGGTGTTTGTTTTTTTTTTTATTGGAGTATAATTGCTTTATAATGCTGGGTCTGTGTCTGCTGCATAGCAAAGTGAGTCAGCTATGTGCTTGCTCAGTTCTCAGTCATGTCCAGCTCTTTGCAACCCCATGGAGTGTAGCTTGCCAGGCTCCTCCGTCCACAAAATTCTCCCAGCAAGAACATTGGAATGGACTGCCATTTTCTCCTCTAGGGGATCTTCCCAACCGAGGGACTGAACCCACATCTCCTCTGTCTCCTTCAACTGGCAGGCAGATTTTTTACTACTGAGACACCCGGGAAGCCCCGAATCAGCTATATGCACACATATATCCCCTCCCTCTCGAAACTTCCTTCCTTGCCTGACCCCCATTTCAGCCTTCTAGGTCATCACAGAGCACTCAGCTGAACTCCCTGTGTTATACAGTATCTTCCCATTAGCGATTTATTTCACACATGATAATGTGTGTGTGTCTGTGTATCAATGCTACTGTCTCAATTTGTCCCATATTCTTCTTCCCCTACTGCATCCACAACTCTGTTCTCTGCATCGGCATCTCTTTTCCTGCCCTGGAACTAGGTTCATCTGTACCATGCCTCTTTATTATTAAGCCAGAACATACTAAATGCATGGAATCTTTTGGCTTATTGAACTAATTCAGTACACACAACTTATCTTTAGATCTCAACCCCAGTTCTGTCTTTTCTCCCTTGGGGAATCTCCACTAGAAAGCTCTCTGCCCCCTCCGATCTCGGGTACACTTCTCTCTGAGTTGAACTCTCAGTGCGTTCTTTCTTCAGGGGGATTGGCATTTTAACACTTGAATCCCATTCTGCAATGGAAAACTTTGCCCCAAAGACATTTCAGTTATTCCACCAAGTTTGTACTTAAGAGACAGGCTCTGAAAGTTCACTTCCCTCAGTAAGTTTAAGGCGGTGGTGGTGGGGGGTGACTTTCGCTCACACCCCCTGTTGTGTTCTGTACTGGAGTCCATGCAAGAAGTTGCTTCAGTGGCAGCTGCTGCCTGCCATTTCCAGGAGGCAGAGATAATCATGGAACTCGGAGCTCAGCTGAAATTATTCTAGTCAAAACCAAGACATGGTGAACAAGCCGGGCTTTATTCTGCTTCAAAGCTAGGCCTCCCCTCTCTTTCTTCGTCACGGTGCCCCTTGTCCCCCCGATGCTGAGGTGGCTGGACTATGTGGAATGTTCATGTTCTACAAGGCTGGTGCACATAGGATATGAGCTGATGCAAGGGGGAAAAAGTGTGTTTCATTTAGACCAATTCAGGAAAAACTGTTTAGAGCCCACTGAAAAAAATTCAATATTAGAATAGCCTTACTCGGTCTTTTGTGAGGGTAGATATACTTAAACAAACTGATATTAACCATTAAATATCAGTGGAACCAAAATGGAAGGCACTTCTTATTCACTGACATGTTAAAGACTGTCATAATATAGGACAATTTTCTAAACTGAATCCTAAGTATAGGTCCTGTATCAGTTGGAAAAGTCAGGAAGATAAAAAATTTAAGCTGGAAGATGCTCATCATGTGGTGTCTAATTCTCTTTAGGTCATTAAAAAACCCAGAATAATTAATATCAAAATTTCTATGAAAGAAGAAATGATTTCTTTGCAAGTGAGAAACAGAAAGCTTCAAACTTGAGTTATGGGAAGACAGCAGGAATTGAGGATGTGAACCAAACACTTAAACTTTTAACATGAGGGCAAATGTCATGATTATCTAATTCAACCTCCCAGATTTTACAGACAAGGAACCAGATCAGTTACATAACTTTTCAAGGCATTTAGAGGGAGTCATTCACTTCAGTTTGATGACTAGTTCCCTCATTTTTCAACTGTGGAACATTAAGTATGTAACTTTACTATAGTTTTCTGTCTACAGAATTGGGATGATTTTATAGTGTTACCTCATAAGGCTATTGCAAGTAACAAATCATTCATTTCATATATATAATCATATATATATAGTCCACCCAAATCAGTATATGTAACTAGTCTGCACTCAATTATAGACTTCTTTCCATAATTCTCCTTTGACATGAGGGATTGTAATTTTACTCATGATTTACAGAATAATCTTCAGAATATAGAGAGATCTTCCATTTACACATCTGGAAGAAATAGCATCCCTATGAATGTCAGAATTAAAATATATTCAATTTTAGTTCTCGTCTGAAATTTAAGTGGATCTTTAACAAGAACTTTTGCCAGACTCGAAAACAGGTAGTAATTCAACACGTCGAACAAGCATTTCAAGTCTGGCTGAGCCTTGAAGAATGGGAAAAAAGGAAGTGGAGGAGACTCCCCCATTGGGCGATAACACCTCCCCACCCTGCTCATAACTCAGACAGCTCTCTGCTTTGAAGAGCAGAGGGATAAAGAGAAATGATAAGAAAATTAAGACTTTCTTGCAACTCTGCCTTTCTTAGAATTTCTCTTTCCATGAAAGTCTCCCTTTCTCTTTTCAGTTCTTAGCCTATCATTCAAGTTCATGAAAATTTCCCAAGATACTCAGCCCACAGTCACCTCTTAGTCTCATAAACTTCTGGCACTTATCATCCTGCCATTAATTTGGATGTTAATCCAAAGCCACCCTCTGATAACGCCTCTGCTGCTTTAATATTTTGCTATTATTTTCCCTGTGTTTAATATTTTGTTTCCCAACTAGATTGCAAGTAACTCGAAGTCCCTGGAAGATATCATCTTCTTCTTTTTTTTTTTTATTGGTTGACCAAAGAAAGAAAAGGCAATGCAGAAAAAGAAAGTAAACACTGTAATTCAGAAGAATTCGCTAGAACAGCTCAAATACCAGCTTTGCTCCACAAGCCCCACCCCAAAACTAAGCAGGACTGAAATGGCCAAAGCAAAGTACTAACAAAGCTCAGTAAATATTTAGCTTGAGTACAGCGATAGATTGCTAACTAAACTTTTTGCCTCCAATCTCTCCTGTCCAATCCATTCTTCACACGACTGCTTGAGCTGTCTTACCTATCCTACTGAGGCACTCAATAATCAGTTGCTTAACTGAATTTATTAAGCATATATTTTTTGCTAGGAAAAAATTACATTGGTGATTTAACAACTGTATCAATTGTTGTACTGTCAGTGAAAAGACAGAACTTTGGCAATTTAAAAGTATAAGAATGTCAACTTAGGAAACAAGGTCTGGTATAAGGTATCCAGGTCCTTTCTAAATTCATCAGGACAACTGCAAACTACAGCGTGTTTCTGTTTACTGTTCTCTTAGCAACTCTGGAAAATAATAACTCTTTTTCTAAATCACACTATACAAAACATACAGTTTGACCATTAATGATCTTACTAGAATAATACTGATGTTAGAAACTGTAATTCGGAAAATATTACACATAAAATAGGTTCATTCATTCAATCAACAGGTAGATATTCAGTACCTTCTACATTCCACATACCAAGACTGATAAAATTACAACAGATAAAACAAATACTAGGATGTTATGAGAAACTTGTAATCTTGTTAACTACAACAAAATAAATGTGTATAGGTAAGATCATACCTTTTGAATCAGTAGGGCTTAAGCAGGAAACGGATGGCACATTCAAATGAAGGAAGTTTGAGAAGAGTATAATGTGAGCTTTCGTGAGCTGGGAGGAGGAAACTCTAGGGCCAGTATCTCTGTGAGGTATTTGTGAAGAGAAGGACTCTTCATGACCCTTGTCCTAAAGGCACAGCGGGCAAGGGTGCTCGTTGTTAGAACTGGAGACAGAAATCGTGCTGGTGCGGAGGTAGGTGGGCAGAGCTGGAACCTTTGACGTGGGGCTGGGACCTGCAGGACACATGTCCCTCTCATTCTGGGTGCTGCCTCCTACGCCTGTCTGGAGGTCAGACAGTGAGGAGTCTTGCTGGTGGGGTCCATACAGTTCAGATACCTCAGCTGCAGAGAAATTGCAGAGAATAGAGCATAGATCCAGAGATTATGCTGCTCAGCATCCTTTTAAAAACTTCATCACCACTAGGGATGCAGTCAGTATGGATTGGTTGAACAGTACAAATCATTCATGAATGAGTGACTTAAAGTAATACATTTTTAAAACAGCACATTCTGCTGAGATTCCTAAGGCAGGGTGTCAGAGCAGCTATCAAGACTGATACTTTTTATAGAAAAAGGAAAATTAAAGAAGGAAGAAGAAAAAGATGGTTTAGCTGTATACTACTACTACTTTCAGCCATGTATGCCCATTGCTTACCATTTATGCCTAATTACTATGTAGCACAATAATGTGTATCATTAAACATATGTAATATTCACTTTACAGTAGTCACTTTGCAATGTTAACTTCACACAATTAGCTCAGTCTAAATTGGGGCAGTTTTTGTAGGTTTTGACTCATACAGGATAGTCTCTCTTTTAACTCAAAGTAAGTAATTTGCTTCAGTGATACTCTGTCCAATCATATGGTCTCCAGGACCCAGGAAATGAAAAAAAAAAGTTGTAGATCCTTTCAAAGTAATATTACTTACTTTAGTTGTGCTCAGAGCCAAATCAAAGTCCAGGATTGGGTTATCAACTCATTCCAGTCATGATATTGAGTAGGGAAAAGCTCATGCCAGACCCTTTATAACTCTTAAGTCATGGAACTCAGAATGCAGTCAACTGCCACCAGAAGGATCAAATGGGCAAGGGGTGTGCTATCTTTAGCAAACACATTCTGGTCTCTAAGACCACACTCCACTTTTTGCACTTGAACTAGTTCTTAATTGTAGTGTAAAACTGGAGACAAGCTGACCTACTCACAAACACCAACGATTAAGGTGATTATGATGTGTTAGTACTACATGTTTGCATGTCTAGTAATGACTCAGACGTCTTATTACTGAGTTTTTGCATTCATTGCAAAGATATTTCATAAATTTTTTTCCTTGATAAAGGGAAAATAGATTTGGTTTACAGATTCCAGATCTTTTAAATTGCCAGATAGAATGCCTGAAATATACTATAGGTTGTTCTAAAAAGGTTCAGTTTAATTGTATCAAAAGCCATAATTCAGCAGTGGGCCTAATACTATAATTAAAGGAGGTTCAAGGTACTATGTGGTAAGCATTTAAAGGATTAATCTACTTTAAAGAGATGTTCCTTTGATCCCAGTGAAGAGTTGAGCTGCTATGCCTCACATCTGGATAAGGATCTATCCTCAGAAATGTCAAAGTGTGAACATGTGCAGGGGCATGGGCCATATTTCACAGCCTTACAAAATACAAGAATGTCAGGGATTCCACTCCTCCTTGGGGATTCATCTAGGATCACAGGACCCCTTACAGTTACTGTCTCCTCATTGCAGGCCTTCACTTGTGATAAGAGGGGAGGATGGTTATATCAAGACCCACTATGAACCCAGTGAGAAAGCAACATGGTGATATGGAGAAAGGCCAGTTTCACATCATCCTTGCCTGATGTGTTATCTGACCTTTAGACAGTTTGCCATTGTTGTAGAGAAGGCTGCTAAATTAACCACTAAAATATCAACAGGCATTCATTGACTATCTGTGGTAAGCAAATGATGGAATTACGACAGCTTAGGGTATTTTTTTATGGGTTAAAAACACTTCCTATATAATAATAATGGAAGTATAGCTACCCTATATTGCTTGCCTATTTTCTACTACATACTTAATCAGGATTTTAATTCATTGATCAATCTTGTGAGGTATACCATATACCCATTACTTAGCTGGGGCTTCCCTGGAGGCTCAGATGGTGATGAATTCACCTACAATGCAGGAGACCTAGGTTTGCTCCCTGGGTTGGGAAGATGCCCTGAAGGAGGGCACAGCGACTCACTTCAGTATACTTGCCTGGAGAATCCCCATGGACAGAGGAGCCTGGTGGGCTGCAGTCCATGGGGTCACGAAAAGTCGGACACGACTGAGTAACTAAGCACGCACGCATATCACGTGGCTGAATGGAAACAGACATTAACCCATGGTCCCATAGTGCACATAGGAGGAGGAGCCTGGATTTGAGACCAAGGCTGCCCAGTTCTAAACCTCACATGCTTCCTACTATTCTGCAAGCCTTAGCAACACATTTCAGCTTTTCAGTTATGGTTGTTCTTTTTTTTTTTTCTCCATGGAAATTTCCCAATTACCGCGTACACATAAACCCACAGCTTATCCCTGACTCTCCTCCTGCTCTCTGTTCCTCTAAAACATCTGACTCAGAGTAATCTTCCTGAAGCAGCAAGATACTGAGGCTCATGAAGCAGAAGTTACTCTTATGTCACTTGGGACAACGACCTATGGGCTGTGGTCAGTAGATTATACCCTGGAAAGGTCACAGTTTGGGGGGGTCAGAGGTGATGACTCATACGATATCTTCTTTTTATCATGATTGGTTTTAAGAAATGTCAGAAATGTCCAGTCATCCAAGTTTTCTAAGAAATCTGCTGGCAAAATAATAGTTTTTTTTTCCTCCCCAAAGTTTAAAAAAAATCCACTTAAGGTATTCTGTAACCCATTGTTTAGGGAGGACTGTCAGGAGTTAACAATTATAAATTTCTCCTTCCCAAGACTCACTCTGGCACCTGTGGCTTAGATCCCATCCCTTCCAAATTCCTCAAGAAACCTGTTACCACATGTTTTGCCTTCATCTCTAGAATCTTTTTTGAGTTTCTGCTTCATTCCACTTTTCTTTTCTTCTGCCTTCACATTTCACCAAAAGCTTGCTCCGCTGTCCCCTCCAGCTACCGTCTTCTGTCTCTCATTTTCATTGTTGAGCTATTTAAACAAGTGGTCTCAGGATGCTGCCATCACCCTTGCCTCAAGTAAGCCTCCCTTCAGCCTCTGACATTCCGGCTCCCACCCCACCACCCTTTCCTGGATATGTAGTAGATTATTTCTTTGCCAAATACATTGGACAGTCTTTACTCTTATCTCTGTGTCATGTTAATTTTAATTGCTCAATCCTCCTCGAAACTGGCTTCATTCTTGGTTTCCTTTTGTCTCTTCCTACAAATTTCAGTAGCTTTTTTCCCTGCTATTTTCCCTTTGTGTGTGTGGTTTTTTTTTTAATTTTTCTATTTTAGAGTTTCTATGTAGTGCTGACTTAATCTTTTTTACTAATCTTTAGCAGCTTTATTGAGATATAATGGACATACAGTAAACAGAACATATTAAAAATATACAATTTGACGTTTCAATATATTTATACACCAATGAAACCATCACCACCATCAAGACAACAAATGTATCCATCACCCCCACAAAGTTTCTTCATGGCCCCCTGTAATCCTCTCTCCTTTCCTTTGTCCTCCACTTCTTCCCTAAGCAACCAATTATCTAATTTCTGTCACTATAGATTAGTTTTCACTTTCTAGAAGTTTTATAAATGGTATGATTCAGTATTCACTTTTCTTTTGACCTGACTTTTTTCACTCAGTATAATGATTTTGAATTACTACTGCGTATATCAATAATTCATTCTATTTTATTGTTGACTTATGAATTCATTGTATAAATAGTATACTAGGATTGGTCCACTCATGTAAATTCTAACTACTCTTTGATAGACATGTGCATTATTTCCAGTTTTTTGGTTATTACATAGAAAACGTCCATGAAAAGGTATGTTCAGGTTTTCCTATGAACTATATGCTTTCAGCTCTTTTGAGTAAAAATCTTGGAAATGCAAAAATCATGAGCAGGATATTTACCTTTTAAGAAGCTGGTAAACAAATCTCCAAAGTGTTCTACAGTTTACATTCCCACCAGCAGTATGAGAGTTTAATTTCCTTCAGATCCTTTCAAGTATTTAGTATGGCCAATATTTTAGTTTGAGCTGTTCTAATAGACGCATAGTTGTATCTCATTGTGGTTTTAATTTGTACGTCTCTGATGATGTTGAACATCCTTTCACATGTTTGTTATCTGTATGTCTTCTTTGATGAAATGTCTTTTCCAACTTTTTGTCTTTTCTTTTTTTGTTTGTTTTCTTATGTTGAGTTTGAGAATTCTTTCTTTATTCTGGCTACAGGTCCTTTACCAGATATATGACATTCAAATATCTTTCTCCAAATCTGTGACTATCTTCTTATCAGAGTCTTTCAAAAAAGTTTTAAGCTTTGATGAAATTCAATTTATCATTTTCTGTTCTGATGGATCATGCTTTTGGTATTGTATCTAAGAAATCTTTGCCTAACCTAAGATCACAGAAGTTTCATGTTTTGCTTTAGAAATTTTAAATTCTACATTTAGATCTGTGATCCATTTTTTAGTTTTAATATATGATGCAAGGTATGAATCAATGCTCATTTAATGGCATGTGGATATCCAATTGTTCTAGCATCATTTGTCAGAAAGGTTATCCTTTCACATTTAATTGCTCTTGAAGATATGTCAAAAACCAGTTGTCCATATGTGTATGGATTTTCTATTTAATTTCACTGCTTTATTGGTTATTGCAATTATATCACAATGTCTACACTGCTGTAGCTTTATAATAAAATTTTAATTTCTTCACCTTCTTTTTCAGGTTCCCCAAGTGTGGTTATTCCTGTTGGAACTATTGCTGACTTGAAGTTGAGCTTTCTCTCTAAACATAACTGGTCTTAATTAATTCTGGAAACTCTCTCCCAATTCCCATAGACACTTTTTTTTTTTTTTTTTTTGCTAAAGAAACTTAAAAAAAAAAAAAGCAGAAGCACTAACCCCAGTTTCTCTTTTTCCAAGCTTATAGCTCTGCCACTGTACAGATGACTATAACTATACTTGGAAATCTCAATTCTTTTAACTTTTCTGGAATTCTCATCTGACCTTCCCCATTAGTTCTCCCTCCTACTCCATGGAGTCACAAAGAGTTGGACACGACTGACCACCACCACCACACACACACACTCCACTATGTCAGCACTGCCAATATCCTGTCTGTTCCTCAGACCTGAAACTTCATCTGTGACTTAGCTCTGTCCTACTTCCCCTAATCCAATAAATCACCATACCCTGGCCATTTTTCTTTCATTCAAAATAATTTTCATTTTTGGCTTCTTCTCTCTTCTCATGGTTAATTCTTATTTTCACTTTTCTCATGCCCGAATGACTGAAAACCTAATAGACCATCCCATTTTCAGACTCCCCCTGCCCCAAGCCATTTTCTCAGATTTATCTTTCTAAAGCAAATTTGTTCTCAAGGCAAACCCCTACCCAGAAGTTTTCCTTTCTAGCTGTGTTTTCCTCTAACTCTCTTGACTTGTTCCAGTCTAGCTGGTTTTTTTTACTTTCATTTACACACGAAACTAGCTAGTTTTTAAAACAGTGTTTTCCAAGTAGAGCGGAATTTTCAGTAACATTTACTTAGACATTGTAGCAAGGCTGTGAAATCCAGACACATCACAGAATTGGTTCTCTGTCCTTTTACTCTATTTAGATTATACTTTTAGAGTTTTCTATGAATTGGAAGGCATCTGATCATTTGACACTGAAAGATTTTATTTAAACTTGTCCTTTGCCATCTATTCACACAAGAGCCTACTATATGTTAAAAGAACAATGAAAATTTAAAAAGTCTAGAGTAAGTTCTCTCATGTCTCTAAGAAACAAAGTAGACCGATTGGACTAGTCATCTACAGTGAAGAGGACAGATTTCTGTGACTATAGCAACTAAAGGAGAATTTTCAGAAGTGACAGGTTATTAAATACCCGCTTTCTTCAATTAAAAGTTCAACAAATTTAGTTAAGTTCAATCAAGGTAAATGCCCAATCTTTAGACTTCCTGACCTTAATTGAAAGTCATGGGCAAGTACATTTGTCAAAATAGAAACAAACTATAAAAGTTTACTTCCTTGTGATATTTTGCAGAGGAAATAAGAAATAAAACATTTTCTAATAAGTATATTTCTTCAGGGAAAAGTAATATTTGAAGACCAATTATTCTGAGAATTAAAAAAAAAACATTAGAAACATCTGTAGATACATAGGGATATGAACTAGGAAACATACCTTCTCCTAGTTTTCAAAAATGGTGATATCCTAAATATGGAATTATTCATATTGTGAAAATATCATGATATTGTAAGGGACAATATCATGGTCATTTTTTCTGGCATAAAATTCTTAATTCTTTCAAGGCAGGTATTTATCTTTTTCCCATTAGCACTTAAAAAAAATACCTTATAGTAAGTGCATATATATGTACTTAAAAATTGAACTCAATAATACTATTTCCCAAAAATTAGCAACACTGACACAGTTAAACAACTGGCTTCAAAGGGTCAATTTGATGTGACTTTGCAGGAAGAAAATAAATGAAGCAATGCAATTCCAAGTTCAACTTTTTCTAAGCTAACAAAATAAAATTGAAGACCTGTATTACAGCAGGGGACCTGTGAGATAATTTGCAACTATGTAATGTAGATTTATTTATAAATGTTGCTGAGCAGTCAACATTAAGAAAAAATGATAAACTGAGTATACTTTAGTAGTAGAAAGATATTTTTCCCCCAAGGAGGGCAAGTTTTTTTTGAAACCTGCATGTTTTCAAAGACGTGCAGGTTCAGGTAAGGCACTTGTGTGGGGTAAAGGTGTCATAATCAGAACACTGGGGGCCGGTGCAATGTCAGTTCTACTTCATTTCAAAGTCTAGGAGAACTGAGTTTCCTAGAACTCTCATGAGTACAAGACGGCTAGCTTATTTTTTTATCTTCCCACTTCATGGGTGAGGAACGAGGGTCAGAGAAAGGTGGTGGCCCTGTTAACCTCACATAACAAGCTAGCCCGCACATTGCCTGACTACCCAAGGTCTATACTGCATTAACTTTCACCTGCTCAGGAAAGTGCAATGCTTTGTTTGGATGAAAACACAAGAATTCAGGTAAGCCAAACCAAACAGCTTAGCCAAGAAGATGATTCAGCTATTTAGGACTTGGGCAGGCAAATGGGGAGGGGGTGGGGCGAGGAGAACTTGGCTATTCCTCAGAAAACCCAATTTCCTACTCCCCAAAAATCATCAGGAAATTTTAATTTTTAATAAAAGATACACGTGATGATGCAGAGTAGGTAGAGAAACAGTTTGAAAAGAGACTTAGAAATCAAATTTACAAGTGGTACATGGCATGTGATTTCTGATCATTTTAGAAAGTGAATTTGAACATCAAGAGGTTTGAACAGACTTTAAAAGGAATGGAGAGGGAGGAGAGAGAGTGAACTTGTCCATTTAAGCATGTTTTTTCCCCCCAGTCCTTACTGCTCATCTGAAAACAAGAAGTAGAGCAGGTCAGGAAAGGGGTTATGGTTAACACTGCAAGATGAAAGATAAGCAGCCAGGCAGTTAGAAGCCAAAGCATTTTATCTAGAAGAGCAGGTCTGGCCTTGTTTCCATCTTGATAAGAATTAGATTGGAGAGCTTGTTTGTCTGTAGACTAGGATGGGGTGGCCGGGCTGAAGAAAGGGGACAGGGAAGTCAGGGGCTTAGTTATGGAGTTGTGGCAAACCACTAATGTAGTGATAAGTCCTTCTTTTGTGTTGGATGTCTACCTGAACTTTGAAATTGTTAGACTTGTCTGTTTAGATAACACGGCTGTGTTTCTTTCAAATGTGCAGACTTAAATATCTAGAAAGTTTAAGTGACCTGAACAGGCTTATTATCCTCATTTAAAATATTAAGACAATGGCTAACTGGTTAAGCCACTGACTCAAAACTTGAAGGAAATGACCTTAACTCCTCTTTTTAAAAATTTTTTTCAGCAGTTTTATTTATTTTCAATTGGAGGATAATTGTTTTACAAGGTTGTGTTGGTTTCTGCTGTAAAACAGTGCAAGTCAGCCATAAGTATATGTTTCCCCTTCCTCTTGAGTCTTCCTACCCCTCCAGGTCATCACAGAGCACCAGGCGGGCTCCTTGTATTATTTAGCAGCTTTCCTCTAGCTATCTATTTTACACATGGTCGTGTAGATACATAAATGTTATTAACTCCTTTTAAAATGGTATGCTCACCTTTATTCTGAAGCATATGCACAAAATACTCTGGATTACATTTTAAAGTTATGCTTTTATCCCACTTCAAACCCCCAACAGATTACAATTATAGGACCTTCTACTTTCTGACGACTGAACTGCTTGAACAGGTTTTTTAAATGAAAATCAAAAACTTCTGAAGTCATCAAGTTTCAGTCTCGGTGTTCTTGGAAAAGAAACATGGCTGCAGGTTTTCCTGGGGTTTTACTTGCTACTGCTTTTACTATCTCAGTTTCTCAAAGAAACAAGAAATCAGAAGTTCAAAAGGAAATTATTTTTTTAAGTAGGTCTTCAGAATTATCTTAGTGGCTAACTGAAATGAATTTAGTGTGATAAATTTACTGCTCATGCCATGAATTTACTGTTCATGCCATGAATTTACTACTCATGCCATGAACTGCTCAAGTAGGGTTTGAATATGTCAAATGATTAACACAGGAGGAAGCATCATAAGATGGATATAACTCATACATTTGTTGGGGTTTATAATCTATACTATCTGAGAGATAAAGTAGAACACTTGTAGCCCAATGGTTAGATAATAAAATAAGTTTGTATAAATGACAGGTGGGGAGAAAGATCTTAAAACAATATGCTCTTATCTTGGCTACTTAACAAATTGTCTGACATCTTGGGTCTTATCTTCTCTGGACCTGAGGCTGTCCTATAGGTAATTAGCTGGACACCGCACTGATGACCAGAAGAGAGTCCACAACACCCTATAAAGAAAATGCCCTTTCTAGAGTGCTCACAATTTAAAATCTTTCCTTTTTAACCTCTTGCCTTTGGCTGTTTAGTAAAGTTGTAGTGGTACTGAAAGTCTGAGGCAGGAAGAAAGTTTAACAGTAATCAATAATAATAATAATAATATAAAAATAATAGCATACCTCATTTATAGGAAGCCTCCTAGGTTACAAAAGTCTCTAAGACATTTTGCATAAGCTGTTTTTCCATTGGTTATAAATATGCTCTAACTAGTAGACCCTTCTTCTATTTCCTTTCACAAACAAATTTTGCCTAAAAGAATTATACAGTTATTCTATATCCTAACTTCCAGGATGCTTTTAACTTTTTCTCCTAAAAATAATATGTGTATGTATATATACATGTATATGCACACACACAATTTAGAAATGTGTGCAAATTTAAAAGTGAAAAAAATGCATAATCAAACCATTGAGCTATGAACACTTTGATGCACAGCTTTTTAAAAATGGTCATATATACATATGTACACATTGTTTATTCACAATGGAGGCACTGTATTCATTTGGTTTATAATTTTTTCTAATTATAAATTATCAATGCTTTTCCATAATGTTAGTTACCAATTTTTCATGGTTTTGTGTGTGTGTGTGTGTGTGTGTGCACGCTCTCCCTTTGCACAACTCTTTGCAACCTCATGGACTGCAGCCCACCAGGCTCCTTTGTCTGTGGAATTTTCCAGGCAAGAAAACTGGAGTGGGTTGCCATTTCCCACTCCAGGGGGTCTTCCTGACCCAGGGAGTGAACAGGCATCTCTTGTATCTCCTGCATTAGCAGGTGGATTCTTTACCACTGCACCCCCTGGGAAGTAGCAAAAGATACACTGATAGTAGTTATCACTGTTGCATGTTATCATAAAGCATAGATTTCTTAAATCAATCTTGTCATTAGATATTGTAATTATTTTTGTCTATATTTAACAAACACTCAATATAAATACAGTATTTATTCACTTAATTCTTGTCAAACTCAATTAAGTTATAACAGTCTTTTCTGATTATGGTAGTCCTTTTACTATATTACAGATAAGGAAGTTGAAACTCAGAAAAGTTATGTAACGTACCCAAGGTCACAGAGCTAGTAAGTGGCAGATTTACATTCAAGTTTAGACAGAGGAGCCTGACAGGCTACAATCCATGGAGTCACAAAGGGCAGGACACGACTAAGCGACTGCGCATGCACGCACGTCTGACTGGAGAGTGAGTGCTCTTAACTACTGTGATGTAGTTACTATCATAAATAATGCTGCAGTGAACCTCCTCATTTCTTTTTCTTTTTTGAGAAAAATCCCTAGAATGAGAAGGCTGAATGCTGGCTTTTCAAATGCATTGGCAATTGACCTTCAGAAAGTTGATACTTTTCTTTCCCGCAAGCTGTATATTTCTAGACCTTAGATAAAACTGAGCATTTTAATTTCGAATTAGATGTCCCGCTGCTGTAGCTCTCATTTGCAATCCTCCTGATTTAGTGGACTTTGTTCAGTCACCTTTGAGCACCTTTGGCCTTGGGTTGTTTTCCTTCACTTGCTTCTCCTGAAACTCTTGGCTGTTCAGTGTGAGATCACCCTCTGCTACTCCGCTCTCACTTGTGTTAACATTCCTTCCCTGTTTCCTTCACTGATACTTGCCCCTGACCTCCTTTTTAATTTTAGTGTTTCTTAACTCTCCTCTTGATTCTCTTCTCATGTTACAGTCTCCCTGGGAAATCTCATCCACCACCATGACTTTAACAATTTAAATGCTAATACCATGCAAATCTTATCTCTTCCCAGACATCACCCTTAAATTCTAGACTTATATATGTAACTGTCTATTAGACATCTTTACCAGGGATGTTCTCCAGGCTTTAAAAAAACAGAATATGTTTAAAATTGAGCTCAACATTTTCCCCCTAAACTTCCTCTTCATCTTGTATTTACCATCTGAATTTGATGTTACCATCACACAACCAAATATTTAATGTGAGCCTCATTGTAAACTAGCATTTACACCAAAGGGTAAGGATGAAGAGCAATGATTTTGAATCAAGTAAATCTGGATTTGAACCTTACCTATGCTACTTAAAATCTGGAAGACCCTGGAAAAGTTTAACCTCTCTAAACTCCAATTTTACTTTCTGTAAAATGAGGATAAAAATACCCACTCTGCAAGGGTATTGAGAAAAGGAAATGGGATGGTATACATTACAGATGTTCTCACTGGAGTTCCTGATACACTAAAACACTTAATAGAGAGTATGGCTATTGGGGGAATAGTCTCACCTCTTGATAGGCAGGAAGTTGACCAAGAGCAATGAGAGGCAGCCCCTTTAGCTAACCATCCAATAACCATCTAACCCCACCAAGAAATTTATCAGGCCTGCAGCTAATACTCCCCCTAATATACTCCAAATCTGTAGCTAATACACTCCAAGAAGAATTAGGGACCATAAAAATCCCCCACCCACTGACTGGTAGAACCTTCCCTACTCTAGCACACCTGGCACTATCCTGTACTAAAGTAACCTTTGGTGGCTATTGGACTCATTAACTGCTCATAACGGAGAAGGCAATGGCACCCCACTCCAGTACTCTTGCCTGGAAAATCCCATAGATGGAGGAGTCTGGTAGGCTGCAGTTCATGGGGTCGCTGAGTCAGACACGGCTGAGCGACTTCACTTTCACTTTTCACTTTCCTGCATTGGAGAAGAAAATTTGCCTGGAGAATCCCAAGGACAGGGGAGCCTGGTGGGCTGCCATCTATGGGGTTGCAGAGAGTCGGACACGACTGCAGTGACTTAAGAGCAGCAACTGCTCATAAATATCCCATGAATACATACATCTAATTATAACCAACTGAATTATGGGAAACACATGTGTGGTAGAGCATCTTGTTATATAATCTGCAGCTGTCAATCAAGAACCCCATGGATTATGCAAATGACCTGGCTTTAAAAACTCTGTATCCCAGCCCTCCAGGGCCATTTGCCTCCTTGGCATGGCACACCTCTCTCCTGAGGTGTCTCTCTGTTCGTTCTTTGTGTGTGCATTCAGTCGTGTCCCACTCTTTGCAACCTGTTCTTTCTCTCCTTATTGATAATAAACTCTTGCAATGGGTAAGACCTTAGATTCTTCTTTGTCCTTACCAAGAACCGAGGCCCACCGGAGGAAAAAATCTCCAGACTCTCCTCCTACTAACCCTCACATTCAGTTGGTTTCTAAATCTTGTTGTTTCTAACTAACTTCACTCCAACAATCCTCTCTCTACCATCACTACTGACAATGCCTAATTAGGATCTAGTCATGTCTCCCTCAGGGATTGCAATTTTTCTCTAACTCAGTGGTCCTCTCCATTTTGTGCTCACATCAACACATGGGGTGATCTTCACATATGATTCATCCCCTCAAATGCAGTAAATGCCAAGTATAATTCTAGAAGTGTAGGCTATAACTCTAACTCTATAACTCCTTTCTTTCCCATGCCATGAGAAACATACTAGAATAATAGTTAAGAGTGATGCTCCTAAAGAGGGTGACTTAAATCTGCTCCCATTTATTTCAGTCTGATATAAATTTGAGTACTAGATTTTCAGTAGCAAACTGTTTATAGCACATCTCTGTGCAACTACATCATTGTCGAAAGCTTTGTGTTAAGCAGTTTCCTTTCCCAGTTTTCTTACCCTACACTAATCCCATCTTCCTCTTTATTGTCAAAGTGAGCTAGTTTCTATTATGTAGACATGACAAATGTTACACACTTTCTATGGTGTAAAATACAACTTCCTTTGGTGTGGCACACAAGGCCCTTCAGACCTGGCCCTGTTTACCTTCAGGCTTTTCCCTTTCTATCCGTCACCTTGTATATGACTCTTGAAACAGCAAAATAATGGCATTCTCGTCTCCCTTTCTTCATCCCCCCCTCACTTCTCACCCCACTGTAGTCTGCCCGAGGCTCCAGATGCTCCTTGATGGTGACTTTCATCTGGGAGCTCATGACCTATGTGTTACTAAGTCCACTGGGGATCTTCACTCAAAAGCGATGGACACTTGGAACACTCCTGCTTCTTTGGCTGGTCCTTTATTAACTGCATTTTGGGTTCTTTCCTTTTTTTCCTACCCGTACTTCAACATTCTTCCCCAGGACTCTTTCCTATGCAGTTTTATTTTATTTATTTATTTCTTAATATTCTACTATCTTTGGGAGATCCTCTTTATGCTCTGTGGTTTCAGTTACCATCTGTATGCAAATATCAACAAACCTTTTTTTTTCCTTCTAAGGCTTACCTCTTTCCTGAACACTATATACTCAGTTGCTCATAGGACTTTCCCACTTGATGGTCTTATAAGTAACATAATTATGCACAGTGTCTCCAGAAGGACTTCATTATTCCCCTTACCCTCCCAAACCAACTGTATGATCATTCAAGTCGCACACTTCTATAAGTGGAATCATCCACCAAATTTCTAAGCCAGACATCTAGGAGAATCTATACTTGATCTCTGATACTCATTTATGAAACATACATTTCAACCAGTTATCATATCTTGGTTATACCTCATTAACATCTCTAAATCCCACCACATGTCTCCAAATCCAGTGCTACACCTTAATCCAAGCTGCCATCATTTCTTACTCAGATTAATTTATCTTCTTCCTCCAACTCTGCTGCTCACTGACTGATTATTCTCAACCCTCAACCAGTTATTGGACTCGAATTCAAATCTGATAATACAACCCTCATAACTTAAAACCCCTCAAGATAAGTTCAAAGATTTAACATGATTGATAAGGCTTTCCAAGACTTGGATCTGGCCCCTCCTTCCAGCCCAGATTACTAGACATGTTCATCTCACACCATATAATCCAGCTGCACTGAACTGTTTTCAGTTCCTCATGTCTTTTTTGCTGTTGTTTATTTTTTGTCTCTGTTTTTATCTGCATAGGATCCTCTCTTTACCTGCTGTCTTTCTTTGCCTGGTTGCCTGGCTTATTCCTACTCCGGAGCTCAGTTTCTCTAGGATTAATTATGTCCTCCCACTATAGATTTCTAAGGTCCCAGTACTTTCCATATCATTATATCACCATTTCTTTGCTAAAAGTTTTCATTGTGTATGACTGCTAGTAATTAGATTCAAATTGGAGAATGGTAAAGTGCCATCTGTACACCTTAATTTTTTGGCCTAGTACTTTAAATGCACAGTCATTCACCAGTTTTTTGATGTAGGGCTATGATTTTTGATTTGAAGAAAACTAAGATCATGGCATCTGGTCCCATCACCTCATGGGAAATAGATGGGGAGACAGTGGAAACAGTGGCTTACTTTATTTTTTGGGGCTCTGAAATCACTGCAGATGGTGACTGCAGCCATGAAATTAAGACACTTACTCCTTGGAAGGAAAGTTATGACCAACCTAGATAGCATATTAAAAAGCAGAGACATTACTTTGCCAACAAAGGTCTATCTGGTCAAGGCTATGGTTTTTCCAGTGGTCAGGTATGGATGTGACAATCGGACTGTGAAGAAAGCTGAGCGCTGAAAAATTGATGCTTCTGAACTGTGGTGTTGGAGAAGACTCTTGAGAGTCCCTTGGACTGCAAGGAGATCCAACCAGTCCATCCTAAAGGAGATCAGTCCTGGGTGTTCATTGGAAGGACTGATGCTGAAGCTGAAACTCCAATACTTTGGCCACCTCATGCGAAGAGTTGACTCATTGGAAAAGACCCTGATTCTGGGAGGGATTGGGGGCAGGAGGAGAAGGGGACGACAGAGGATGAGATGGTTGGATGGCATCACTGACTCGATGGACATGAGTTTGGGTAAACTCTGGGAGTTGGTGATGGACAGGGAGGCCTGGCGTGCTGCAATTCATAGGGTCGCAAAGAGTTGGACATAACTGAGCGACTGAACTGAACTGATGTTGACGGATGAGTATGTTAGCCATCATTTTTCTTTACCACACAGTGCACTATGTGTAAGTTCAGGTTTCACCTTACTCAAAGTGCAGTGATGACTTAAAATAGAGTAAAAAGTTAAAGACTTTGCCAACCAAGTCTGAATGCAAAATTTTCTGGATTTTTTTTCCCTTTGAGTCTTTTCTGCTCTCCATCCTTTACCTGATTTTGATAGAAATGTTTTTAATGATTTCTCTTTACTGAGTCTTTCCAAAATACTCAACTGAATTTTCAAAGAAACAACTCTTTCATTTTACAGTCTATTTCACTGAATTATGTAAGCAGTGTTTAATTATATTACATGGTTATAATAATAAATCAACTGTCATAAATAGTTTGGGCATAAACACAACTCATTCTTGGCAAGCATGCAATTCAACCAGTGAGAGAAGTGTGTAGGCTTACTGGAGCATAGCCTACTAGCTGAGCGCTTTCACTGAACTCAGAGTGTTAATCAGTTTGTCTTGTGAAGATAATTGATAGTATTAGTTAGCCAAGTCAGTTAAGTGGAGGTCTGTTAAGATGCTATGCTAACACAGTTTTCTCTCTTCACATTGACTGTATGCATTGTGAGGACAGGAGAAGCGTGCATATTTTAGAAACAAACCACCTCTTTTTCTTTTTTCCACCATGATGTGTTCACCGCCTTGTGCTGGCCACATAATAAATATTTGCTGAAGGATTGACTATTCATAAATAGGTGGAATACCTACTCTTCATAGCCTGTCTTTCCTCCAGTATAGCTCAAGTGTCAACACCTTAATTTATAGACTGACTTCCCTGACTTATCTTTCCATCTTCCAAAGTAAAATGTATAATTTCCCTTTTCCTGCCTCCACCATACTTGACATCCACTTTCAACCTATCTCTTTTAAATACTCTTACTAACATTTTGTTTCTATTTTCCTTTAATCTATTGCATACCTCGTGTAGTCAGGAAATTATTTTTATGTCATGTTTAGTATGTAAATGGCACATATAATATTTCCAAGAAAAATAAATAAATAGCTCTGTCATGTACATACACTTGTCATCACTTTAGATGAAGAACCTGAGCCAGAAAGATTAAATAGTGTAAGTAATATTACAAGGCAAATAAATCTTGGGGTCTCCCTGGTCCATGGACCCCAAAGCTCATTTTCTATTTCAACTCTGTCTCCTTTAACCACCTAGTAAGTTAAAACCTCTTCCAGGAATAGAAGTAAAGCATTTCCTGGCCTCGATCAATTTTTGTTACTTGCCAACTATCTGTGAATATTAATATTCTCCTTGCTCAATTCTTTTATAGATGCATAGGTGAATAGCAAGGAGGAAGTACAGATGAATGCTAAGGAAAAATGAAACAAACTTGAGCAATAAGGTGGAGTATGTGGTCTGAATTAGAGGAATGTGGAAATTGAGGTGGGAAAGATTATATAGAGCAAATCAGATCTAAGGATATAGATTTACCCTATGGCATTACTTAACCCATGGAATGAGAACATTCGTATAAATTATCCACTCCATTGTGTCTCTTCATGGGGATACTGTTATTTCCCCTATGTGGTTTGGGAAGTCTTCTGGAGTAGATTGATCTCAAGTGGTATCTTGGATGATAGGAATAAAAATAGACTAGGGTTTGGAAAAAGAGATCTAATTTGCAGGCTGAAAAGTCTGTTATAGAAGCAACTGGCACAAATTTAAAAAGGCAAACATGGATGATGAATAAAGAAAGTGCCATTGCAATGTTGTAGTCAGTAGAGAAGCTCTGCACAATCAAGAAAGAAAGGCACAATATCTTTATATTAAAGATTTTCCTACCTCCAACTCCAGACCACTGACTCTTATATTCACCTTTGACTTTGTCCAAATCAGACATGCCCAGTACTCATCCTAGTTATTTGGATATCACGTCTAATATAAAATTTCTTAGTTGTCAAACTCATAGCTTCATGTTTTTATAAAAATTCAGACATAAAATCAATTCTCCAGTTTTCTAAACACTTTTATAGCTGATTTACTCTCAGTATATTTAATAATGTAGCAGTTCAACAACATTTTGTGTTTCACCACAAATTCTTTCATAATCTGATTCAAACACATCCAGAATATACTATCTTTTCTACTGCTACTCATTTTTAGTTTTATTCAGCAAAGATGTATATCCTGTGGTTAATATCTTCAATATCGTTATCTCTGTAATATCACCTCTTTTATTTTTCTGTATTATTTATAAATTCTGAATCCACAAGCAAGATGAGTGTGGTCAGTGGTCTCTCACTTTCCAACTAACAATTTATTTCAATTACTTTACCACAAATTTCCTTCCCCTAAAATAAAATTGGCTATCTTCAAAATTAAAAATAAAAAATTACCTAAAAAACAAAATAATTATACATATTATCTCGATATATTTTATCTTCATATTTGTATCGCCAGATCATCACTTGTTAATGCCATAGGTTTAGGCAATTCATTACTCTCTTTTAAGTCTCTTGTCACTTCAACTAGAAAATCAGGTGGACAACAGCATCTACGTCATATAATTGTTTTGCGAATGAAAGAAGAAAAACACGGAAATCAACACAGTGACTTTTACATAACTTAATAAAAGGTAACTGCGGTCATTATTACAACACAGGATTATTTACATAGTTGAGTTTATCCATTAGGATAGATCAAATATCTGCTACTGAGTCCTTGGAAATGTGGCTATTGAAATATGTCTAGTCCAAGCTAGCCGGAACAGCTCAGTTAGGAGAGCGTTAGATTGAAATATGTCTAGTCCAAATTGAGATGGATTATAAATGTAAAATACAAACTAGATTGCAAAGGCCATGAAAAATAAAGAAGGGAAAATATATTATAAGTTTTCATGTGCTAATATTAGGTATGTTGGAATAAATAACAAATACTATTAAGATTAATTTCACTTGTATATTTTAAATGTGGCTACTAGAAAAATTTTATATCAACATATGAAACTTGTATTTGTGGCACATATTGCATTTCTATTGCACAGCACTGTGATACATCACAATCACCAAGTCATGAATGGGTTTAGGTTTACCTAGAAGTACTGTCATAAACTTTCTATTTCAGGTGAAATGTTGATGCCCATAATTAACTTTATTAATTTTTATAAGATACACACATTTAATATATTTTGAGACCTGTTATAAGGTATCATAGATGTTCTCTGTCAGTTCAGTTCAGTTGCTCAGTCGTGTCCAACTCTTTGCGACCCCATGAATCGCAGCACGCCAGGCCTCCCTGTCCATCACCAACTCCCAGAGTTTACTCAAACTCATGTGCATCAAGTTGGTGATGCCATCCAGCCATCTCATCCTCTGTTGTCCCCTTCTCCTCCTGCCCCCAATTCCTCCCAGCAACAGGGTCTTTTCCAATGAGTCAACTAACAGATTTTAAATAATGTATCCATTTTTTATGATGTGAAATTCTTTCCATATTACATTTGTAAGTGTCTTCCTACATAGCTTGCAAAAAAATTATATCAGGCATCATGTATTTTATGCATCCAGTTAATTTATATATGTGTGCATAGCTAAAGATTTATATGATAATAAATGGGAAAACTTAGTTAACTTTACTACAAGGCAGGCAGCTTACCAGAAGACCAGTAATAGAATGTGGTTAAAAAGTGGTCCCAGAGAAGCCTATTTAAGTTAAAGAGATCATCTAAAAGCTGGGTTGGGCTATAGGGTTGTTCTATAACTGTACATCCTGCCTTAGTGTGACCTTGAACATCATCTGACTGTGATGAAACCCCAGTTTCTAGTCGTGTGATTAGCTGGTAGTGGAGAAAAAAAGACTTATGTAAATAAATTCACCAAAGCCTCATGGTGAGAACTCCTGTTTCTGTCTCTGTAAATTAACATGAAACATCTAGCTCAAAATGAGATGATAATACACGGTAGATGTATTTTCATGTAAGTGCAAACATACACCTTTTTTAACACACATATATGCCACATTTATTAAAAAATACAAACTAACTAAATGGTAGTCTATTGTGTACATCACAAAGAAAAACAAAAAAAACCTGTTGAAACCTTCATGAGAGGAGACATATGACTGGATACCACACACCACCCCAGTTGAGATATATGGGGATTCACTCTCTGGCCAAGTGGTGTCTGTGTTCGTACCTGTTTGAGGTCTTTGGTTCTGCTCTGTGTTTCTCCTAGACACATTCAAATTCAGAGGAACTGAAAATTGAGGAATATTTCCCTTAGAATTTTTTTGTAGCACAATTTCAAACTTTTTAGTTATGTTTCTGAGAACTTCCCAACAGAATTTTCAAAACCTCTCTTAAATCCCACCTTTTCTATGAGGCTATTCCTGGCCCCAACACATTTCCCCAGGACCTGCATTTTGATTCTTTGTCACAGATGTTCTTTAGAGTCATTTCTGTACATCACATTCCTTCTATTGTTGTATGTATTCCTTGATAAAACTCTTCCTACACTTTAATCTCTTGAGTTCGACTTTGTGGTGGTGGTGGTGATTTAGTTGCTGTCATATCAAACAGGCTCCTCTGTCCATAGGATTTCCCAGGCAAGAATAACGGAAGGGATTATTTCCTTCTCCAGGGGATCTTCCCAACCCAGGGATTGAACCCAGGTCTCCTGCACTGCAGATGGGTTCCTTATGGACTAAACCACCAGGGATGATTTTTACTGTACACTTTCTCTATTGATCTCATCCACCCTGTGGTTTTATGTTACCATATATACGGTGTGTGTGTGTGCACATGTGTGCATGAGTATGTTGTGTGTGAATATATATATATATTATATATAGTATATACAGCATATATATATGTGAATATATATATAGTATACACAACATATACTTTATATGTTATATTGTGTGAAATATCAAGTGGGGTTTATATGAACTTAAGCTTAGATCTCTCTCCTGATATTTAACTAGTATCTTTGATTTCCTACTAGACATCGCCACTTGGATGTCACATTGGTATTTCAACCTCAACTTGTTCAACATATTCCTCATCTTTCTGCCCCTAAAATCTGTTTCTCCTCACTGTGATTTTGATGTCAATAAAGGAAGGGATGATAGAGGATGAGATGGTTGGATAGCATCACACACTCAGTGAACAGGAGTTTGAGCAAACTCTGGGAGATAACGAAGGACAGGGAAGCCTGATGTTCTGCAGTCCATGGGGTCGCAAAGAGCTGGACATGACTTAGCAACTAAACAACAACAACAAAGTCATCACCAGGTACTTATTTTTCTCACTCAGAAACTAGGCTATCATCCTCAATTTAACCCTCTTCTTCACCACCTACCTACAACCAATCACCGGTCCCACACTTCTAGTTTGTAAATATCTTTGGAGTCTAAGTACATCTGTCCATTTCTGGGCCACTCCCTTAGCATCAGTGACCACCACATTTTTCCAGGATTTACTAGAGCAGCACCTACTTTCTGCCTGGCATCCCTCCAACCTAGTCTCATATTAAAGCCCAAGCAACTTTACAAATCTAACCATGTCACTCCCCAATAGAATCTTCACGAGTCCTTATTTCCCTTGGTATAAATTCAAATTCCTTGAATTAAAACAAAAACAAAAGCCCTAAAAAATGACTCTACTCACCTCTCCAGTTTTATCTCTTGCTATGTCCCTATTCTCATCCTATACTCCTATTCTCATCCTATGTCCCTATTCTCATCCTATATTTCTCTCCAGCCATATTGAGCATGCAATTTCCTGAAGATTCAGTTCAGTTCAGTCACTCACTCATGTCCGACTCTTTGCGATCCCATGGACTGCAGCATGCCAGGCTTCCCTGTCCATCAACAACTCTTGGAACTTACTCAAACTCATGTCCACCGAGTCGGTGATGCCATCCAACCATTTTATCCTCTGTAGTCCCCTTCTCCTCCTGTCTTCAATCTTTCCCAGAATCAGAGTCTTTTCAAGTGAGTCAGTTCTTTGCATTAGGTGGCCAAAGTATTAGAGTTTCAGTTTCAGCATCAGTCCTTCCAATGAATATTCAGGACTGATTTCCTTTAGGATTGACTGGGCTTCCCTGATAGCTTGATTGGTAAAGAATTCTCCTGCAATGCAGCAGACCCTGGTTCGATTTCTGGGTCTGTCTGGAAGATCCCCTGGAGAAGGGAAAGGCTACCTACTCCAGTATTCTGGCCTGGAGAAGTCCATGGACTGTATAGTCCATGGGGTTGCAAAGAGTCAGACATGACCGAGCAACTTTCACTTTCTTTCTTTCATCAGATGACTTACTGAAAACGTAAGGCAATATGCTCCTGAAGGCTACTGTCCACTTTCATTCTCTTTCTGACTCTCCTTAGTCCTCTCCCTCTTGTCCATCTGTCTGTTGGTTTCTCTCCACCCTTCTCTCCAGGAGTCTGTAAATGTCTTCCCTCTGCACAGAGTCCCCTTTCCTCTCTCACTTTCCACATTCATTAAATTTACTTCCGTTTATCCTTTTGGACTCAGTTTAGATGTCACTTCGACTGGATTGGTTTTATTTTTTTCCCACTCCAGTGCTAAACTAGGTTTCCCTTCTACTCATTTTCACAGCATTTTACTTTTACATTTATAGTAATAACTATCCCTGGTGGCTCAGTCAGTTTAAAAAAAAAAAAAACTACCTACAATACAGGAGACCTGGGTTTGATCCCTGGGTTGGGAAGATCCCCTGGAGAAGGGAGTAGCAACCCATTTCAATATTCTTGCCAGGAGAATTCTACGGACAGAGAAGCCTGGTGGGCTACAGTCCATGGGGTCACAAAGAACCCATGACTGGGCATGACTGAGTGACTAACACACATCATGTTTTATTCCTAACTGTTTTCTTCCTCTGGGTAAGATAATTTCTTTGAGTAAACAGTGTGTGTCATATTCAATATTATGCCCTATGCACACAATCTGACATATTGGAAGTATTGAATAAAAGAATGAAATCCCTATGCATGCTAAGTCGCTTCAGTCATGTCCACCTCTTTGTGACCCTGTGGATTATAGCCTGCCAGGCTCCACTGTCCATGGGGATTCTCCAAGCAAGAATACTGGAGTGGGTTGCCATGCCCTCCTCCAGGAGATTTGCCTGACTCAGGAATCGAACCTGCATCTCCTGTGGCTCCTGCCTTGCAGGAGGATTCTTTATCCCTGAGCCACCAGGTAACTCCCTATAGTACTTAGCAAAGTGGCTTGCCTGCAGTAGGCATTCTAATCCCTTAAATTTTTGTTGATCTTATTAGCAAATACTGTAACAGGAACCAAACATGCACAAAAGAAAAAGATGGGATAGAAAGGGATAGAGCTTATAGTCTCCTCAAACTTTCCAAGTACATTCTAATGTTGGACACAGACAGAAAACAGCAAAATTCTGTAAAGAAATTATCCTTCAATAAAAAATAAATTAATTTAAAAAAAGCATCTATACATTCTATCTTCTTAAAGTGCCTTCCTAAAGGCTAATTCTGTAGACATTTGCTTAAATTTCCCCAAGGACACAAGTGGTATTGCCAAGAATCCCAGAATAAGTAACATCCACTGAGTCAGAATCCTAGAATGAAAATATGTTGTTCATATGAAAATATGTTGTTTCATACAAAAATATGTTGTTTCATACTTGTTTTTGTTCTTCTAGAAGTATTTACCAAGGAATTTCTTCAGGGTTCTCAAAAGAAAACCAAAACAACAACAAAAAACCCTTACATCTTCAATCAGGCCTGTTCCATACAGTGATAAATGCAGTGGGATAGGTCATACATTCTTACAGTCATTCAGATGGCCAATGATGTCTCTGTCCTTGTTTTTCCAGATTCGTTTTATTATGGAGTTTGGCCATAATAGCTGGGCTGATGAGATGAATTTAGATCTCACAGACCAAAACAAATTTAGAAGTTAAAGCTCCTTTCCCATTCTAGACTATTGCATTTGTAATTTACACAGGCTCGAAATAGTAAAAGTAACTCTTACTTATAAATGAGAAAAGTTGAAAAAGTCTTTGCTTCTGAGAAATACAAGGGCTATTTATAACTCAGCCTACAAAAAAATAAAGAACAAACAGTAGATCAATAGAAACCAGAGTTTACAGACTTAAAATGTAACAAGTGAACAAATTATACTAGTTGCTACCTTACCCCTATGCTGGAGTATTACTACAGGTGACATTTGCTATCCAAAAGCAGAAGGCTGAGAGATCACCATCCCTAAAGCTTAGATATGCCAGGTTACCATGGAACACTAGCATTGCCCAAAGCTATAAACCTCTTATAAACTATAGAGCTATAAACTATATATCACCAACTATAAGCTATAAACCACCACATTATAAACCTCTATGTGGTGACTAATAATTGTAGATGGGTTATACACATTTTGGAAATGTGGCTGGCAAAATATACTGACTCCAAGCAAGATTCCCTTCTCCAGGGGATCTTCCTGACCCAGGGATCGAAACTGGGTCTCCTGCATTGCAGGTGGATTCTTTAACATCTGAGCCATCATGGGAGCACAATATGAGCCACATGATCGTATAAAAGAAAACACATGCTCTCCATTAACTTGATCATTTTGGGAGGACTTTTTTTTTTTTAACAGGGATTATTGTACCATGTTTTCTGAGTCACATACAGGATAAATATTTAAAATATTTATAATATTTTAATAAAATAATAAAATAAAATAATAAAAATATTTAAAAATTTAAAATAACTTTTCCAAGCATATCTAACATACTTCATCGTAAAAAAAACCTACACCATGAAGATAATCTACATTGATAAAATGATATGTTAGCAAATTTTTACACGGCTTCAAAATCATCACACAATATCAAACTCTTCGATGTTAAGTTTTCTATAGTTTAGAAACTATAACCAGGATAAATTAAGAGGAGTTCAAAACGTAGTACAAAGGAGTATATTACTAATGCTGAACAATATCATATTTAATACGGTGGCAGGAATCTCAGGGTGTTTAATAATTTTTAAATGTCCTTTATTTCACAGTTTTATAATTAAGGCAGATAATGGTTTTCAGTATACTATAGTTTAATTATATAATATCATGTGTCCATTTTAGAATTTCAATTTTAAAAAAGTATATATAATAACACAGTGCTAATTCAAAAGAATTAGCAATAGCTCACTTCATATCTCAAAGGCCCAAGAAAGCTACTCAAATTCTTCTTGGTGAATAAATGCTGTTGTCCCTTTACATATGCCTGAAGCAGAATTTTTCTCCTGCTCATTATGTGATCAAGTGATCACATTCTTAGCTATAATCAGACCTGTCAGAACACTAAAGAAGAAGGCAGAAGACTCCGGGCTTATACTTGTAACTTGGAAAATATATTAGTGTTATACATTGGTTATAGCCAACCTCTACCATTTGTTAGGATGACTACAAAGTAATTTGGCTAAGAGTTTGGGAAAACCTGAGTCATTGACTGTCCCAGTTATTTTTTTTTCCCTTGAGTGTTATCAAATGAGAGTAATACATATGCATGTTACAATCTGATGCACATAAACAAAACAAGAAAGGAGGTGGGGTGGGGTGGGGAGACAAAGGATAAACTGTTTGAAGGCCAAATATTGGGTTACTTACTTACATTGTAGAAGACAAGAGAACATGATGGTCGGCGTAACTACAGCAACCATCCCTGAAGACTGGGGAACTTGTCAAGTCAAAGCCAAGAAATTCCAGGTGGTTGTACATGTCTCAATCCTGAGGGTATACAACATGAAGTTGGATTTTATCATAAATATATTACTCACTTCATGATCGCTAGAGTTGAAACTGGGTTGAATCTTGGAAACTCCCTCATGCTACAGAATTAATGATGTTATAACTTAGTGGATAGATTTTAGCACCTGGCAAGAATAAGCACAATGTCCAGGGCACTCGCTGAGTTTTGAAAAATACCATAAAGTGGCAACTTTTCATTGCAAACACTTGGATATCATGGCCAGTGCTTCCAGTACAAATATCTTCCTATTACTCATGACAAGTTAGCCAAAGGTTTTTTTTTTTTTTTTTTAAAACAGAAAAGAGTTGGAAAACAAAGCGTAAATGCCAGAAATTACATTCTACAACAAGAAAATGAGAATAGGGATATGGATAGTGTGATTTAGAAACAGGCAAAGAATGCCATTAATTATGGAGGAAATTTGGTAAATAAGCAAAAGTCCACACTTCTAAAAATCAAGTATGAAAGCAGTCTTCAGAAGACCATGTTTAGGATAATTGATCCATCCTTAAAATTTCTGCAGAAAATTTTTAATTCCAGATTATTTTTGCCTTGCTACTTAATGCTGTTTCTTAGCCTTCCTGACTGTGTCAAGGAGTTTTATCTGGAATCATTCTGTTTAAATACCACAATTAGCAAAATATTACTTATAAGGTATGTCTGTTAAAACATTATTTTTTGTTATCACTACCTTGTAATATTTGCCGTCCTTGTCCACTTGGGCTGATATAACAAAATACCACAGACTGGGTAGCTTATAGTACAACAGAAATTTCTTACAATTCTGGAAGTCCAAGATCAAGGAAAGAGTTTGTTCCCATTCTGGTGAAGGCTCTCTTCCTGGTTCATGGCTGGTGACTTCTTGCTGTGTGGAAGGGACTAAGGGGTTCTGGGAGGCCTCTTTTTTAAGGGAATTAATCCTTCATGATGCTCTACTCTCAGGACCTAATCACCTTCCAAAGGCTCCACCTCCTAAGACCATCAAGCTGGTATTAGGATTTCAACTTACAAATTTTAGGGGGGGGCACAAATATTCGCACTGTAAATTTATTGTCTCTGTTTATGAATGGGATTTATCAATCAAATGCTGAACAAAGCTCTTTTGGAAATGAAACACTGGACTAGTTTTAGCTTTTTCACTTATTGGGGGTGTTTATGAACAAAATCACAACTAACCTGAACCTATTTCATTATTAACAAAATAATAGGTAGATGACACTTTCCATGATAATTCTGAGAGTAAAGCCATTTACCACTGCGCTAATTTTTAAAGTATTTTTTAAAGGCACAGTTAAAACTCATATTGTTTGCACTAAATTACTTACATTAAAAGTGATTTTAAACAGTGATTGTACTTCAGATTAATTAGAATTGTGACAGGATGAAGAACAGGTATCAAATGGTATAGCAGGTTATTTGAGACAAGGAGGGAAAGAGAAAAAAGGTTGGTGTAGACACAGATAAGGAGGGAGATGTGGACACAGATGAGGAGGGAGGTGAGAAAGAAGTTAGAAAGAGATCTAGATGAACTATGTGACATCATGAGAAAAAACAGGGAGTGACGGAAAAAAATAGGACAGGAAAAAAAAAAAGGCCACTTGCTCCCTACACGGGGATATTCCTCTTCCAAGAAACACGTCCACTTTGACTGCTCTAACAGCCAAATGCCCCAGGTCTCCCCATTCTGATTTCTGAATGGGTAATATTAGAGTTAGAAACTTTCCCATCATTTGCAAAAGCTGTGTGGGTCACCATCTCTTCAGCTTTTATATCCACCAAACCAGAACCAACACATGGGCCAGGCCATTGAGATAATAGGGGCTTTATTCCCATTCCCTCTTGGTTCAATTCTCCTCCTTCCCCATCAAGGGATTTCATAAAACCCTCCCAGTGGAGACAACCTGATTCTGATCTCAATTTCCATGAGCTCAGGCACCATGACTATACTGCATAACTCTTGTTTCTTTAGTCATAGGCTTACCCAAGGCCCAGAAGAGCCCCCACACATACCTTTACCTTACTTCATTTCTATCTTTGGTTCTTCTCGTGCATTTAAAAATCTTGCTTCCTTGCATATGTTCCAACGGGTCAGATGATCAGGCTCATACAGCTCTTTTAAGGGTTTCTAGAACAAACAACTCAACACCAATACGGGCAGTAAATATTTTTACCGTTTTGAGGGATTTATCCTGTGCCTGACAAAACTTCAAGTTAGAAGCAGTTGGTCTGATCTAAGACACATTCTGGGATGAAAGAGCAGCAGTAAAGACCAAAAGAAAAAGGCTGTTTTTCTCAGACTGAGCATGTATCTATTTTCTGGGATCTACTTTCACTTTCTCCATTTTAATATGGAATTATGGGCGCATTATCCTGTTTGTCACTGGAAAAGGAAATGGCAACCCACTCCAGTACTCTTGCCTGAAAAATCCCATGGACGGAGAAGCCTGGCGGGCTACAGTCCATGGGGTCACAAAGAGTCAGACATGACTGAGAGACTTCACTGTCACTTTTATCCTGTTTGTCAATTCCTCCTCTCTGCCTGATAGGCTAGTTTACGGAAGCACCTCCCTCAAGGTTTTTCTCAAACCACAGAAGAGGAGCAAAATTCAGTTTTACCAGTTGTTATCCTTGTTGGTATCTCCAGAGAGAAGTTTAAAAAAAAAAAAAAAAACACGGGAAACTGTTAGGAGGGCTATTAACAAAACATGAGGTTTTGTTGAATGTTTCATGGACCCATCTTAGTACACCCTAATAGCAAGAGTCAGAGCTGCTAAAATGCTAAAAATGAAGCTCCTTCACCAGGTGGCGTGCACCTTTGGGCTTGAGCATGTTGATAAAAAGTCTTACAAGCATACCAAGATTTCAATTATTTATCATTTCTCTGATGCTACTGCAATAGAAAAACCAGGAACAAACGGCAGGCTTAAAAAGCCTTTTTCATTTTGCTTTTGTCAATACTATAGGAGAATTTAACATTTCTGGCTGATCTTGAAGGAATTCTTCACAAAGTTAACACTGGGAGTAATTTACTAAGTTCATCTTTTTTATTTTTCTAAAAATTAGTATTTTGGATGAAAAGTTGGTCAATGAAATAATATTTCACTTGAATTTGTAGTTTTCCTTCTCTGTGGCATGTGGAAGTGAAATTTTGGGGGAATGTGATAAATATCCATAAAATTATACTACTTATGAAATACTTAAAATATTTATAATACTTATGTTTCAAGTACTTATAATACTTATGAAAATTCTAATAGCCATCTCAAATGTGATGGTGAGCTTTAACATGGCTTGGGGGATAAATGATAGCTAAAGCTCAATAAAATGATCTTATAATCATATGTGCTCTTTTACATTTCCAGTTATGGGAGACATTTGTAACAACAAACTTCTTGTGTTAAAACAAACCATATTTGTAAAATCTAAAGCAATTATGACTCATGCGATGGTGGTAAAACATGAAGCAGAACAGAAAACCCATGTTTGCCAATGTGACTGAACAATCTTTATGACTTAATCCTTGATTTCTTGGTCTGACTCCTAAGAAAAGCTGGTTTTGAATATGGTGATTGACCATTACTTGCACTGCTGTGTAATTCACTCTGTCCTCCGGAGCAAGTCACAGCTTTATTCCCTCAGGGTTTACTTTTTTCTTCTATAAATAGGGGATAGGTTTTGACATACATAATTTTAAGATTTGTTTTAGGGTAAAATCAAATGTATGAAATCTGCCTGAAAAGAGATGTCATCCTTAACAAACGTAGGTTATTCTGCTCTCTGCTCTAGTAGACTATGCAGTAGTGATGGAGGTTTCTGATTTCATGCATCCACATCTCTGGGTCAGGTAGTGTGACACATATATTCAATGGCAGTGATAACTAAAGCCCAATATGATTCAACATACAGTTGAATACAGTTTTCTGTATTTGAACAATGTGCTTGTGTACAGAATTTTCACCAGAAAGTTTTTATAGCAAACTTTTTATGTCAGAAGTTTATTTTATTGGTAAAATATTAAATAATATACAGAATTAAAAACTGCACTTACACTTCTGAGAAGAAATAAATCTTGGACAAATTATATGCTTGTTCCTGAGATTCCCTAAATTTATTCCAGTAGCTGTGCACTCAGACAGTACAAACCTTTATAATATAATCCTTTTCACAAAGTATTACAAAGTTTCTGCAGCTTCTTTAGTTGTACTCACATACAAACACACACTCACACATGCATATTACAACACTCATACACGTATACACAATACCCACATACATGCACAGAACATGTATGTGTGTGCATTAAAAACAAATGAAATACAAGTCCCACATTTTAGTCTGCAGTGATAGAACTGTTAGCGGAGGTCTCCAAATTGGTATATAGCAGGGTGACTTGTCACACAACTGCAAAGACTGTTTCAGTATTTCCATAGTAAACCTCATTTTCTGAGGTATGATATTTGAGCCTTAAAAAAACTACATTATACTGAGCAAACCTGACATACAAGGTCTGGAATTTTAATTTTACATATATATTTATATATATATATATATCTTTTTTAAACAATAGTTTTTATTTTCCCAAATTATTAGTTTGAAAAAAATGAGGTTTACTGGTTTGACCTATCTTTTTTTTCGCTTCTAAAACTTAAAATATCCTAGAAACTGTCAAGCAATTAGTTTTTAAAGTAGTCTAATTACCTTTGGTATTGTTAAAGAAAAAAAAAAATTCTAAAATGGCCAAGACATATACTGTACAAATGCAGTAACTGCCTTTAAAAAAAATGCCAAAGAAATGTTATCTTTTTAAACAAAATATGTATTTACATTACAGCAGTTTTACTACAGGGACACAGATATAAAAAAAGAAAATCAGAATACTACATATAAATATGTAGGATATGAAAAATATCTCTTACTTAAGTTGTATGAAAACAGGAGTGCTCCAAATATTTCTTAAAAATTTTCTCCAATAGGTGATAAGTGTTTAAAATTGAGCTAAGTGCTTTACTTTTATTTTAAAGTTCACTTCCAAAGGAGAAGAGAGAAATAAAAAATATTAGGTTCTTAATTTAAAACACTGGACAAGAAAAAAATTCAGTCTCTAAGAATTTCAACTTTAGGATACATTTCTCAGGCAAAAGATTAATAATTTCAACAAAAATTTAGTCTCAATAAAGATACCATGAGATTAGACCAGTTCTTTCCACATTCTCTAATCTTTTGACTGTGATGTGTTTTTCTTTTTGCTTGTTGTGTCCTTTAACATACCATAATTTTCAAGGGTTTCTTTTTGTCTTTAACTGAAGAAAGAATAAGAAAAACAACCATCATTTTTAAGACTTCAAGGAAAGTATTGCACTTGTACAGAAAGTAAAGAAAAACATCTTTTAAACTAAGTAGCAGAAGCAATCACTCTGGGATTGCAAATAACACATGGTCTAAAAGGTTCAACTATTAAGAGCAAATGGGGAGCCTGGAGAGCCCACTCCAAACCTGGAATATTATTATAGTAATGTTAAAGCATTTTCTCCCAGCTGGGAGATAGTTAAGACTTTTGCTTTAGATTTTTAACATCTTTCTAAATTCTTGCAAAAAATTGTCTAATCTCTCATAACACACATTTTAGGAGAACAACCAAATCAGAACATAAAATCCAGCAAGGAAGGAAGGAAACGTATCATGTTCTTATGATTACATAATCTCTGAAGTCATATTTTAGATACCCAATATTTGAAAGTGAAAGTAACACAAGGGTTATATACCTTACTCGTTTTAATTCAACTACTTTTTAAAAAAATAGAAAACTACACTTGAGTATAAAAATATGTCAGCAGATTATACAGCCAACAAAAATCATACACAAAAAATTAAGACTTAAGAGACCTATGAACTGGAAATAAAAACTTGACCTAACCCTCAAACTAGTAGGGGGAAAGAGAGGCAGAGACTATGATGGAGGGAACATGGACAGAAAAAAGAAAGGAGGTGGAGAAAGCAAGCAAAATTTAAGAGATCACAAAGAACTTCGATACACACAAGGGGATGTGATATATGTTCAATATCCAAGAGTATACTTGACAAGTCAAAATGTTTTATCACAGTTTCAGAAACTGAACTACTTAAAAAAAAAACAAAACAAAAGAATAACAAAAATCAAAACCCAGAGTCTTTCCCTTGTTACAGTGTATTCATGAAAAAAAAAAAATCCATTTCCAGTAAATTAAGTAGAATCCTGGTAAGTGCATAGTTGGGGAATCAGTGACCTCCACCCATTGAAGAAGCTTGTCTTACTGTGTCACTTGAGGTAATTTAAAGGGCCAGATTAACTGCAAACTGGCTTATCTAAACCTATAAGAAGTTTTATGCTGTACTTTATGTGGCTTAGCAGAGGGCCTCTAAATTTTATATTTTATTCACAATAAAAAGGACATCTTAGAAAACTAGTCATTCACGTACCACTCTGTATGGGACAAAGGTTAATTCACAATAAATTTATACAGAAAATATACAAATGCAATATTATGGGAGAAAAACCCCACAAACAGAATTAGGAACTTATTTTCAAACAGTGTATGTGAAAAATATCCACAAACTTACAGTACAGCAAGAGAAAAACTAAAAAGCTAGAAATATAATGTTACATAAAAAACCTTATGGAAATTCCAAAATTTTAGGTTTCTGCAATAAATGTAAAAATATTCAAGGTGTCATTATTTGGCCTAGCAATACACTATGATAAAAAGAAACACTAGCATATCACAGCTTCTTGGTCATATGACATTTGCTTTGAATAACAAGCAGCTCATTTTTTTTTTTTAAAAGCTGTCATATTCTAACACATCTATTGCAAGTAATACACAACCATGGTAGGAAACCATTTGAGATTATGCTTTGGAGAATAGCAATATGATATGACTCTTCAATTCTGTTTTGTTCAAGGAGAATTAGTGGCCTGCTTCTTTACATCATTCCACAAAACATTAACAGGTTAGAAGAGGAGATTCCAAGACTAGTAGAACACTAGACTATAGGTGAAATTCCAAAACAATACTGTATTTTATTGATTCAAAATTCCACTAATAAAGCCTTGTTTGATACTAGAACTTATTCTTCCTTAAAAACAAAACAAAAACACATACCATACCATAATGCAATTCACAGCTACAATTTCCCTCCACCTCATATACTACCTGCATAATCTTGTAATGGTATTCAGAAATACTATCAAACTAAAAAGATAGCAACATCTGGTTTCAAAGTTTTCTTTTACTTTAAGCAGATGAGCTGAAAGTCTCTGTATGGGAAATTCCTCTAATGGTTTTGACCTAAGAACACGAAGATGAATTATATAGTGATTTTAAGTGATTTTTAAAAATGCATAATACAAGCGTGGTAGAACTAAACAGCTAACCAACACTCTCTCAATGCATTTTAAAAAGGCACAAACATAAATAAATTTTATAAGTATTTGATACATTAAATTCAGGATCTTAAGACCAGTTACTGTATATTTTAATTATTTTGCAGAAACTGGAGGTTTAAAAACATTTCTAAGATAACTTTTGTATATATAAACTTCAATTTCACCCCCCGCACTCTTTTTTTCTTTTGCCTCTGGGGAATTTTCTGTTTTAGAATAATTTTCATACAGATATTTACTAAAACAGTATATAAAATAGAACGAAAGATGATAACAAATTGTAACATATCCCTTTGGTAAAATGAATAATTCAAAATTAAAAAATAACATAGCCAATACCTCCTATAATCTAAGTTCTGTCTTGAAACCAGGAGCATAGAGTTTCTTTATTTGTATTTTTGCAGACTTTTCTGTTCTTTTGCCATCCACCTTAAGGAATCAGTTTAAAGATAACAAAGTAAAACATCATTTTCATCTAAATGCCTTCACTGATGTAATTTTTGTCAAACATTTATAAAATATCATAAAAACTTCATGGTTTTGTGACGTCTAAGACTAAAACACAAAAACCATAAATAAAAACAATACAGAGTTCACTAGAACATTCTTGCCTTTCTCCATTTGCCAACAAGTAAAAGTGGAAACTCTTCCTATTTAAGAGTAATTTGTGTTTCTTTCACTTTAGAGGTTATGTGAAATCAGCTTAAAAGTTTTTTTTTTTTTTTTTGGATTCATTGTTTTGATTTGTTCTGGAAGTACATAGTAAAGACTCAAGGTTTAAGTTGAATAGTTGTGACTACTCCTAAAGATAGACTAGTAACTTTAATATTTCTCTATACAGTCTGATAAAGTAAACCTATTAAGCTGCTCAGCTATTAATCATGATTTTAACTCTCTATAGGCTCCTGTAACACAGCTGATAACTCTAATTTCTTTTCTTCATGAATTTTCTTTAAAAGAACGTGTATGTATACTATGATGCATGCTCACAGCAGCTTGTACATATGTAGGAGGTACAGTCCCTACTTTTAGCCAAATCTGATTCCTAGTCTCTCATTCTCCCATTTTGTCCCTCCAGAAAATTCACAACAGAATGTTTCAACAACTTGAAATCTCTTCCAATTTACTTATTGATTATTTTCACTATTGTAAAAAGCCAGATTAGAATGGCTTTAAAAAAGTGATCGAACACTTTTAGAGAGAGGCAATACATATCTCTTAACATGAGCTGGACATAAAATTCTGGGCAAAATTAGGGCAAAACAACATGATGCATTTTTGCCAAACTGGAAAATACAGAGGCTAACCCATTTTCATGCTCCTCGAATACTGTAATGTGAAACCCCACCTAAATAAACTGAGCATATAACTGTTATGTAAAACTTGATTTATTTGGTGTCTGACCCTTGTATTTATTTTTAGGTGCAACCATCTTGCATATTTCCTTTTGTGAAGAAACATGCAAATATAGCCATCCAGAGTTTCCCAGAAAGCACTGTGTCCACAAAAATTCTATCTAACCTACACATTGGAATTGACCTTGTCCTCATTTGCCCCTGCCACACCCTAAGCCAACTTTATCCCTAGTTGTTCCTCCTATGAAGCTAAGAAAGTACAAGTAACATACTGGTAGCAACTTTTTGAAAAAAGATTTTCAAAAAGATGGAATCAGAAAGGGAGAGTGCCATTAGGACTGTCCTCAGGGGGCAAATCTACAATTCTGTAGGTCCACTGAATTCAGTTTCATCCCTGGGCAGGTAGGTACATGATTGTTCATACACTGATAAAAAAAATTAGTAAGCAGGAAAAAAATTCATAGATGATACCAGCAGAAACTCACACATAGCCAAAATTATGAACATATTGACTGCCATCCAAATGTTTCCTTAAATTACAGTAAAACACAAAGTCACTAACCTTAAACTATTTACCTCCCTCCAAAAGGAAAAAAAAAAAATGAAATCCCAATTATATATGAGTGGTTGGGATAGATGGGGTAAGTCTCAAAGACATGCTTCACCTATGAATAATACATTGTATGTTCACAATGTGGTAACGCACCAGAGCATGCAGGGAAAAAAGTGACAGTTAACATTCTATTTAAAACATTTCACATCTTCGATTTGGTGCTTTCTCTGAGATGTAAAGGAATAGTTTGGGTATTTCTCCAAAAATAATTGCCACAGAGGGCCAGTGAAAGAGAGCTGAGTTGTAACCATTTTTCGCCTAGCTCTAGCAGCGTCAGTGCCTAGACGTTGCTTACACAAGTGAATGGCAAGCTGAAAATGGGTGATGAACAGTGTTGGGGCCAGACCTACTTATCCATCATAGTTCTCCAGTGTTGCTAATTCTCACATCATTCTGCACTAAGAAACACAGTTTTAACATCCCACTGAATGATTTTTTTAGAGCAGTTATCACTTACTGCTTAATGTAATTTTAACATTCAGAAATGGTTACCAGACAATCCAGTCATGGTCAGGCCTATCCTCTCTAAACACAAGCAGCGAATTCTCCCTCCAAGTGGGCCCACCACAAGTGAATTTAATCAGTTTCACTCGGTTTCTCCCCTCTAATGCTGTTAGACTGCAAAGAAAAAAAACAGAACACCCATATAAATGAAATTAAAATCTGTCCATGAAATATGGCAACATATATATGAATTAAAAGAAGAAAAATTCTTTAGTAAGGGACTGAGATTCATAAGAGCTTATCTACATTGATAGTTTCATGTTTTTGAGACAGAAAAGTGTGGACATGAACACTTTAGCTTGGAGGTTCGGTTGCGTTCTAGACTCCGAGAAAGGTAAAAATAAGCTTTTGTTTTTGTCTGTTTTATCTGTAATGCACCAGTTACAAAGAAGTTGCTTTTTCCTTGTACCAAAAATGGTAAATATTATTATTGAAGAAATACTAGAATAAATAGCCCTAGTTCCATAACCTTATGTGGTTCAAGTCACCATACTTGGGTCAAATTAGCAACTGCTCTGAGATTTTGAAAGAAATAGCCTACAGCAAGATATTTAAGACCTTCCACCAGAAGAATAAAAGATAAACAGACTATGGACAAAACACTGGGGGTCAAAGCTTGAAAAATAAAACCAGTGAAAAGAGAAATACCAGAAAAGGGATTTCTGAGTGGGTTTTCTTTTCCCCCTACTGTTAGCCTAATGATATCAATATTTTTCTGCTGACTGGTTTAACACTGGTTAAATGCTGATAAAGTGACAATCGTAAGCATACTTTTTAGAAAGGAATTATGTATACTATGCTGCCATCACAATACAGCCGTAAAAGAAAACTTCCCAAACAAATTTAAGAAAAGTAGAGGTCCCTTCTGAAAACTACTGAATGCCTCTTAGCCACTCTTAGACCATATGTTATTCTGAAAACTAGATAAAAACACTATTTGTTAAAGGTGTTCAAAGTAAGGCTGCCAGGGTGTCTATAAAATGCCAGTCATCAAAACTATGGAAAAACAGTGCTTAAGTTTAGAAAAATAAGATCATAGGACCTCAGATGTATTGTAGCTGTCCTTAACTACCTGTAGTTTATAAGTTTTGCTATATGGTACAGGGTACAACATACCGTATTATAAATTCCACAAGGGAAGTAAACATAGAACCCACAACAACTACTCATCCAAGGAGTTATCATGGAAAATAATGTGTGTGTGTTCCATGATCTCTAGAGGAAAAGGAAACAATTTACATTTTGAAACAAATTCTTCTTTGACCAATAAAATTACTTATCCCATTTAAAACTGTGAAAGTCCAACCCAGAAAATGCTAATCTTTCCTGCCTTCGCACAATCCTGAACATCAGTGGCAAATTAGAATCCTTAGATGAATTTTTATGAATCCAGTGATTTTTTTTTTTCCCTCAAAGCATGATATACCTTATATCTATGCATGGCAGAAATGAACTGCTCTTAAATTCCCACACAATAAAAAGTCAAGCTGTCAAGAAACAATGTCCCCTGTCTCTTCTCTCTTCCATTTCTTCCTTATTGTAATCAGGCAGAGCAAATGACACTGCGTCCACAAAATAAGAATTAATGACAGTAACAATATTAAAAAAAAAAAAGGTATGCCGACATCTGAGGAAGGCGGGACTGTAAGTGCAGTATTTCTTCATGTGCAGTCCGTCACTTCATGGGGTCCCCTTTGGAATGAAAAGGCCTAGTGGAATGTATGCTCCCCTCGGACAATGTGTGATGAAAACTCGTAACGGTCCTGGCTTCTGTAGCCACAGATGTTGCATTCCAGTGGGTCCCGGTAGCCATGGCAACCCATGTGAATGGTGTACATGACATGGTCTAGGAAAAGGACTCGGCAGTGCTCACACTTGAAGGCTCTAATCTGTTCGCCTTCTCCGTTGAAGACCTTGTAGATGTCCTTCAGTGAGCCCTTGGGAGCCTTGGTGGTATCCAAAGCCTTGACATCCTCCTTCATGTAAGCTGGGCTTTGTTTCCTCTTGGGATTTAAGGCAGGGTTTCCTTGGTAAGACTGGTGGTCATCATGGCTGCTTTCTGAGTCAGTAGAATCTAGGCAGCTATTGCTGGGAGAGGCCTCTCTTTCCTGGGGTCGACTCTTTGGTCTGATGAGAGAGATAGGGCCATCCATGTTGTTTTCATGACTATCGGAGGTTTCCCTGCTAATGGGTCTTTCTATCCTATTTGGATGATAGACCTGAGAATAAGCTGAGCTTATAACCGGGGCCACCTCAGCGATTGTGCTTGGCGGGTGCTGCATCAGAGGGTGAAGGGCCTCAGCTCCAAGGTAGGTGATTGCATTGTTGATGGCTTGGTCCATCATATGAGACTGCATCAGCTCAGCCTCCTTCTCATATGTTAAGTTCATATCAAAGTGAATGTCTGGGTAGCTGAATCGCATGATCTTTTCTCCTGAATGGAAACGGAGGAGAAGAGGAAAAAGGGGACAAAAAAAGAATACAACACAATGAATGCTTGACTAAGGATATATACGTACAAAATTAACTAATCACTTTCATTTTCTATAATATGGTATATCTTATTCTTTAAATCAAGTATTTAGGCTCTTTAATTCTGCTGAGACTCACAAATACTCTTAACCTACAGAGAGGATTAGTAATAAAAATGTCACCAGCCATTTGCACTTGTTCTAATGCCATCATGAAAATGCATCTAGCTTGAAAGGTATGATTGTGTGTGTGTTATCTTATTTTCATTCTCTATCAAAGTTTCCACTTGTCTAGGGCTCAGAAACTGTAGAAGAAAGAAGAAATACCAGGTAAAAATAGTCAGAGATTTACTTGTTTTTGCATATTTTAAACATCAGTGATCAAGCCTCAAAGATCATAAAATGAGAGTGATATGGTTATAACACCTGTGTTATCTCATTATCGTGTATGGTTAATTTGGTTGATTTAGCTGCTATGTTAGAGAAAGATTATAGACCAAATATATGTCATTATGGAAAATTTTTAAATGCCACGATTAAAATACTTTTAACAGTTTAATTGATAAACTGAATGAAATTAGGGCTATATAAAAATAGGGTATTTCCCAAAGCACTTACTTATTATAAACTTGAAAATGATTGTTTCATTGTTTTGCTTCTTGAAATGGATAATCATTCATTTTTGCATCACCCCTTTCTTATGTAGACACATAAGCTATTACTATAGGAACACCCACAGTTAGTTTTCTATATATTTTCTTGACTGAGAGAGATTTGTAGTTTTACTTTTCAACATTTACTTCAACTAATTTAATTTTACTTCAATATTATATATCAACATATCTAAGCTTAACCAATTAAAGAGTTGGTGTACAAAATAGTAGTTTAGGTTTTTCTCCTTCAAATATCCCAAGTTTTGGACAGAGTATTTAATCTTTTAAAAATTCTGCCATTTAATCAATGTGTTCTCCTACTAATGCTTACTTTGACTAACATGCAACACTGATCCATAAAATTGTATTCGGGAAAAATACTTTCATGTGGCTAGTATTATTTCAGGTTTGAAGGAAGGTCTCCCAGATGAGAGGAGTGAAAATTGAAAAAAAAGAGGCACAGCATACAATTAAGTTATTGCAGTGTCAAGAGTTTAAAAGTTAAGCTGTACTGTGCTTAGTCACCCAGTCCTGTCCAACTCTCTGCAACTCCACGGACTCCCACCAGGAGCCCACCAGGCTCCTCTGTCCATGGGGATTCTCTAGGCAAGAATACTGGAGTGGGTTGCCTTCCCCTTCTCCAGAGGATCTTCCTGGCCTAGAGATCAAACCCAGGTCTCCCACATTGTAGGCTGATTCTTTACCGACTGAGCCACCAGGGAAGCCCTGTTTAGCGGGTGTGACAACAATTCAGGGGTTATTTATAATACAGTGTGATATGTGGTATGGGGTCAACTAAGGAACACAAAACTCACAGTATTAATAAAAGAAAGCTTCCTGAATAAAGTGACATCACAGAATGGATGTGATGACAAGTTGGTAGGAAGGCTCAGAGGCAGGAGGGCATGACTCATCCTGGGGATTACTAACACTTTGCATACGGCTGAGAATGGAAACAGATGAGAAAGTTGCTATCTGGTAATATAGGGCTTATTCAAGAGCTAAGGAATTTGAAATCTATCCTGAGAGAGGTAAGAACTGAAAGGGTTAAACAGGAAAGTGAATAACTAGAGAATTATTTAGCAAGATGATTTAGGAAGTTGTTGCTACAGGGATGTAGACACCATGGGTGGCTTCAACTAGTACAGTAGCAGTGGAAATGGAGAAAAATGGATGGAATGGAGAAAATTTTTGAAAATGTTGCTAGAACTTGGTGATTATCGAGACACAGAATGAGAAAAAGAAAGAGGTTAAGTATTAAGCCCAGGTTTCTGGCCTGGGAAACTTGGTGGATGGCAATGGGATAGAAAAGATGGTGAATTCAGATTGGGGAAGACTATGAGTCATAGTCATGTCTAGCAAGTACTGAGATACAGTCTCAAACTCAGGAGAGAGATTTGGGCTTGAGATACAGATATAAGAGGCATCAGTTAATAGAAATGAGTTTCTGAAGCCATGGGAATAGACGATCTCACAAAGGCACAGGTAAAATGTGAAAAAGAGAAGGTCAAAAATGGAACTTGGAAGAGCATCAAGGTTTTTATACCTGCCCATAGACTAGGGCAAGTGAGATTAGAGTCCCATGCTTAGAGAGCCCTGCGTCTCACTTCTTATGAAGGAATAAGGAATGTGTAGGGCCAAGGGAAAGGGCCAATCTGGAGCTTACACCCTAGACTATGCTCTGGGTGCCCAGCATGCCAGAATTCTTTGTCCAGATGGCCCAGAACTTGCACTGAGAGTTGCAGAGTCCTCTCCACAGGGTCCATTCCCTGAGTACCAACTTTGTTTCTGGTAGGTACACTAAGGCCTGAAGAATGGTCAGTACACTACTCTACGTGCTGTGAGTGGGGTGGGACGTGAAAAGAATCTGGATGTGCTGACCAAAGTGTGTACACACACATGCAGGAGGCCCCTCTTTGATGCTCAGGAGTGGGTTTAAAAGAGAGGACTGACTGCACACCAGGGGGTTTGTTCTGCTCATGCCTTCAAGTTCTGGTGTGGAACTCTGAGGAATCTGAGGATTCTATATTATTTGAACTCAGTCTTCCAGATTAGGAGGTTAGAACACAATAGTGTTTAATTTAAGCCTGATTTATGATATTAAAATAATTAGGCATATGAATTGAGGCCTCCATTAGGACTGTAGAACCATTTGCATAACTCTTAGAGGGAATCCATTAAGAAGATTGAGAAGGAGGAGTCAGAGAAGCTGGAAGAAACGCAAGCAAGATCAGTGTCACTGAAACCAAGGAAAGAGAGTGTTTCTAAGGGTATAACTATTCAGTAATGAAAATACGCTCCAGTTGTGTAAAATGGCCAGAAAGTCCTCTGGACTTGACACTATAAAGAGCAATTTCAGTAGAACATGAGGACAAAAGCAAGGCTGTGTAGGCTGGAGAATGAGTAGAAAGAAAAAAAATTATAGAAAGCAATCACAGAGAACTCTTTCAACAATTACATATTCGAAGTGAAGGAGAAAGTAGGCAGTTACTGGAAAAAGACCTGGGTTTGAGATTAGATTTTTTTTTTTTTATGATGAGAATTTATCACATTGAATGCCAAAAGAAAAATGCCAATAGAAGGGACATGTTAAAAATATATGTGAGAAAGGGGGAAAACAATAGTGCAAGTTATCTGAGGGGCTGGGATAGGAGAATTCCAGGGAACAAGCAGCAGCATTAATTAGAAAGAAGGATGCTGCTTTCATCATGAAAGAAGAGAGCATTCACGTGAGTGCACATATCTTACAGGATTAGTGATAGCTGAAATCATGTCAACTGTTTTTATTTCCTAAGAATCTAGATGTAATATCACCAAGGTGTGAGATACCATATTTTGGGAGAGTAGAGAAAGGTTGAAATGGCCCTACGTGTTGAATATGAGAGAAGAGTGTTCAGGATGGATAAAAGGAAGGCCACTATACAGTAGGGATGGGACAATTAGTATTTGAGATCAGTTACTTATTTATTTACAGCAACGCCAATTTATAAGGCTGTGGGATTTTCTCTAAAATACTAGCAACTATGTAGATGTGGAAAAGAGGTTCAGCTGGCTTCATTAGAGGGTAGGCATTTTACTAGTTGAAAGACAGAAGGACAGTAAGACAACAGAGTCATGGAATCCAAACTGGATAAGAAAAGAGAGGCTGAAACAAATACATAGCAAGTTCAGGGATCACTGACCTGAAGAGCTTAATAAAATCAAAGGAAAGTATTTAACTGAGGAAAGTGACAAAAAGAAATTTATAGTAAGTGAGGAATGATGATATTTCTCATTTCAAAAGGCATCATAAAACAAACTACTATGCAATTGTTATACAGTTGACCCTTGAACAACATGGGTTTGAACTGTGCAGGTCCACTTACAGGAGGATTTTTTTCCAACAGTAAATACTATAGTACTGCATGATCCATGGTTGGTTGGATCTATGGATGCAGAATGGTGGGTATGGACAACAGTGTAAGGAGGGTCATCTGTAAGTCATATGCAAAGTTCCACTGCATTAAGGCCATTGCCCCAAACCCTGTGTTGTTCAAGCATCAATTGTGTATTACCACTAGGACAGAATCCAAATAAAGAAAAACATATCATCAACTTCTAATAAAAATGTAATGTTCTTATTTTAGAATAAAAAAAAATTTTAATGTACCCCTCTTTTCTAAGAGATGCAATTAAGTCAAATTGAGAGTAGCATCTAAGTCACAGGAAACATGAAAACATTACAAAGATGAGAACTAAGTAAATTCAGAAAACAGAATAGTAAAAAATTTCATATTTTTCCAATGACATAGACATTTAATAGACATCCAGCAAACGAATCAATTTTGTAAAACAGAAGAACTGTCATTTAAAAAAGCTTATTTATAAGCAGGAAGAGAGAGAGACAGAAACAAAAGTGACTCAGGGCCCAAAACAGATCTGAGTATACTCTGAGGGGCTAGTTTTAAACTGTGTGGGCTGCTAAATCACTCATTCATGTCTACCTCTTTGAGGACCTATGGATCACAGCCCACCAGGCTCCTCTGTCCATGGGATTCTCTAGGCAAGGATACTGGAGTAGGTTGCCATGCACTCACCCAGGGAATCTTCCTGATCCAGGGATCGAACCCATGTCTCTTAAGTTTCTTGCATTGGCAGGCGGGTTCTTTACCACTAGCGCCACCTGGGAAGCCCGAGTTTTGAACTAACCTAGCATAAGCTATGATCTTCGGGCTTCTTTCAATGAACTTTGTCAGTTAATTTCTCCAGCTTGTCTTAAATTCATATTTTGGTGATTTGTTAGTTCTTCAATTTTAGATTGAAAAGAAATATTCTCTAAGCGTTTACTGGAATAGGAGAATTTTATTACCCTTCCCCCTGTGAAATAACCAAAGCAAAGGTTTTCTCTCAGTTACTACTCAACCCTCATAAAGATGTTCCACAATGTATTTTGACACTAGAATGTGAGAATCTGCTTATTGTTTTATCTCTTCTAATTTTCACTCTATATAAGTCTATAAGAATATATATTATATACATAAATAATGAACATTTTTTATATTGACTCTGTTATTCATTCAGCTCTTTTTGAAAATAGCTAGATAATTCTGTAACTTTAGAGATAATTTATGACTATAGTATTATAGTATGCAGAATGATGCCAACTCTGAGTGTAACAAAGAATATCTGAGGGCTTGGAAATGAAAGTCTAATATATCACACCTAATCTTTTCAGTTCAAAACATAAGCTACATGAAAACAAAGATCAAAATATGAACTGTAGCTCAAAATATGAAACATCTTGAATGCAGATTGCTGAATTACTTATTTTAATGCAAAATTGAAAAAAAAAAAGATCTCTCTTCATTCTAGGTTAAATACTTGGGGGGGATGCATGCTCAGCTGTGTCTGACTCTTCGTGCAACCCCATGGACTATAGCCCTCCAGGCTCCTCTGTCCATAGGACTTCCCAGGCAAGAATACTGGAGTGGGTTGCCATTTTCTCCTCCAGGGCAATCCTCCCAACCCGTATCAAATCCGTATCTCCTGCGTATCCGGCACTGGTAGACAGATTCTTTAAAAGCATTAATTTTGTGGAAAAAAAATATATTAAAAACCTGGCTAATAGGCTACATCATTCTCTTTAAGTATTGTTATTTGTTATTATACTTCATGTAAGTACAGGCCATGAGGGCTACTTTGGGCTTCCCTGATAGCTCAGTTGGTAAAGAATCTGCCTGCAATGCGGGAGACCCGGGCTCAATCCCTGGGTTGGGAAGATCCCCTGGAGAAGGGAAAGGCTGCCCACACTCCAGTATTCTGGCCTGGAGAAAGTCCATGGTCACAAAGAACTGGACACGACTGAGTAACTTTCACTTCCTTTATATAAGGCTTCATTTTGAGATAACATTAGAGTCCTATCACTCTTTCCTTCATTTCTCTTTCTTAGGCCCACATGCCTAAGGGTATGCAGTTTGTGTGTGTGTGTGTCTGTGTGTAATGTCATACATACTTCGTGTGTAGTATGATGGAGAAAAGAGATGACCATTTATTTCATGAATTGAAACACACCATATATATTCACATATACATGGGAGTATGCCTTTGCTCATGAAAATCAGCTTTTAGAGAAATAAACCCCTTTGTAATGCTTACCCACAAACTTTTGTGGAGTGGAGCTTTTACGTTTTCCCATGTTCCCTGTGAGCTTCTCTATGACAGCAGGTCTCTCAAAAGGCACCAAAGAAATATTGTTGTCCATAATAGGCTCTTGTTCCTTACAATCTTCCATAGGAGGTACTATATAAAACCATACAAAAAATGTAATCTGATAATTTCTTCAACATTTAAAAAGATGCAAAGCTGGACTTTCCACCTCAACATGTGTTATACAAACATAAAAACTAGCATGCTAGAGTAAAAGCAATTAGAAAGAATAACCTCGAGTGTTAAAGTATACTCTTAATTTTACACACACACACACACACACACACACACACAGGACTTGTTTTTATCCAAGTCTCTCTCAAATCAATGACATACACTGTTGCCACTACTGGTGGTCAACATGTTCTTTTTCTCATTTTATTCCTCTGAAAGTGTTTTTAACACTGATGAAAATCAATACTAACTTTAAGACTGCACTATTCTCAAGGCTTTTGGAGTTTATTTTTCTAAAACAATTTAAGCAAGTCAACTTGTTTCAGAAGGAAGCTTATACAGACACACAGAGGAGCAGCATATTTAATCAGTTTTTTTCACCCATGTGTTTTCTTGTAGCAGATTTTCTCTCTGATGAGCTGAAAGAGCTGTGAGGCCTGCTGGCTGTGGCTACCTACCTGCACAAAGCAGCCTTCATGAAGGAGATCCGATTCTGGACATGTCCGTGCATAGTAAACGGTGACAGCTTTATGATTGTAATTTATTTTAAAAAGAGCTCTTCAGCAGGATAAGAGAATCCATTTCCAAACTGGCATATTTGCTCACTAGACTACTGCTCTAACTCATCTGACATAAAGTCTCCTCTGCTGCTCCCTTTTCATCCCATCTGTCTGAGGGGCGGTGGGTTAATTTATTAGCTCATAGACACTGACATGAGATACTCACATGTATGGTATAGACACAGAACTTCAAGTTATTTTTGAACAAAAATACTTTCAAAGGACATTTAACTAAAGAGAGTAACACTGGAGACAGACTGCACGTGCATGCTAAATCGCTTCAGTTGTGTCTGACTCCTTGTGACCCTAAGGACTGGAGAGCACCGCCTGGCTCCTCTGTCCATGAGATTCTCCAGGCAAGAATACTGGGGTGGGTTGCCAAGCCTTCCTCAAGGGGATCTTTCTGACCCAGGGACTGAACTTGTGTCTCTTATGTCTCCTGCATCGGCAGGTGAGTTCTTTACCACTATCACCACCTGGGAAGGCTGATCACTGGATTAAAACCAACATTTGCAGAAAAGACTATAACTTATTATTTCTTGATTACTGTTACTTTTTAACAATTGAACTTGTCTCAGCACTGTTTGGAAATCTAAAGGTTTCATATCAAGATATCTTGTTCATCATGTACTGTAAAATGATTTACGGAGGATTAGCTCTACCGTGTGAAACACAGTACATTATCCTTTATAGGGGCAGACACTAAAAGTAAGAAGGCAAGAGATCAAAGTTAAAAAAACCCAGTGCACAATTCAGGTGACCTATTTAATAACCAATACAGGTTATAGATTTTGAAGAAATGAAAAATGGTATCAGATGATGTTTTTGTAATTCAGACCTGCTTAAATATATCGACATTCAATCTAAGTTTTGGGTTAACCTAGTATAGGCAGGTGGATGGGCCAGAAAAATTCAATCTTCAATCTCTATTTTAATGACAAGGGATCCTATAATTCTTAAATGTTAATTTGGAAAAATTTCCAAGATGAGACTTAGAAACAAAGAAACACTTGTATACTGATATAATTCATGATATACAAATACAAAAAGTATGCCCCTAGACATTACTTAAAACATGTCCTCTCTTAGCAACAACTAAATAAGAAAAACAAAAAAGAAAAAAACTTAAAGCAAAGAATGAATGTCCATAGGAATTCAGATAAGTGGATCCAGGAAGATATAGTGGGTATTCATATAATTAGATATACATTATTGTCAAAATTTTAACTTTTGTTTTAGATGTTGAATTCACAGGCACTTACTACATCATCAAAAAATAGCTATTTAATTGAAATACAGGCCATGAATGGGCCTAAGATGAAAATATGTCATGAACCAAGATCCGAAATCAAATAAGGGAAGAAAAAAATGTTTGTTGTTGTAAATTTTGCTAAAAAACAGCAAAACTGGTTAACAGGGTTTGCCCCAAAATTGAATATACTAATTAGTTTTGAAATGAGTTGTCTAGAACTTGGCAGTTTTGCTCAAGTCTCACCTTGAATTTTCACATTTGCACACATTTAACACTCAAAACGAAACCTGGGTGTGGGAACTGCCCCACACCACATCCACCTCAATTCAGGTGATTTGTCCCAAGTTCAATGATGCTCATGTGAACTGAAAACAAGGACTTTGGCAGAGCTCTGGCCTGACTTCTACTTCACAACAGACTTTTACCTATCAAATAATAGTCTTGCTTCTACCATGCTGGCAATAATAAAAACAACAGACTCACACTATATACTAAGTACTTTTTTAAGGCTTTCCATTTGATAATCTAATTAATGCTTTCAACAACCCCCTGAGACAGGTGCAATTACCATTTCCATTTTACAGATGAGGAAACAAAGACCCAAAGATGTAATTTTCTCACTGTGCTTTAAAAAAAAATTGTAGTTGATTTACACTGTGTTTTGAATTGAAGTACAGTTCATTTACACTGTGTTTTAAATTGAAGTATAGTTGATTTACAATGAATTTAATTGAACCATTTTCTCAGTGTTTATATCTAGGTAGAACCTAAGCGGTGTGACTCCCTCCAGAGCAGGGCTCTTAGCCACTATTTGAGTATTGACTTTGTATAAACAAGTTTGAAATATATTTAAGGTTTCCTTGAGAGAAGATCTGATACATTTGATATATTATGGAGCTAATCTTCTCAATTATTTGCTTTCATGAATCTGGGTGCAACTCATCAAAATGTTTCTAGATATACATCGCTTGAAACACAAAACAAGTTCCCTAGTTAGTAACGTATTAATAGTAGTGTGTGACATTCAGCTAGGCTAATAAAATATCAACTTCACTTATTAGAACAAATTTCATAAGCAAATATCTTTCTTGACCTTATTTTTGAAGTTATAACCATCATAAAATGTATTTATCCTTGCATTATTTCATTATCTCATCATATTGATAAATCACAAAGATAGAACCATACAAGTGTTACCAACATTGCTATTTTGCCAAACAATCCACTCAAATTTCAAATTCCAGGCAGACATAGTCTGAGAGACCTAGATTAGGTCACATGTCTACATTCCCCAGAAGAGGGAAGGGCACCTAAACTGACAGCCCCACTGTGCCTTCAGCCAATGGGAGAGGATAGCTCTTGAAAGGAAAATGGAAGCTTTGTTAACTACAGGAGAAGAAGGGGCAGTATGATAAAGACAACACATGTCTTCTATTTTATCACAGATTTTCTCCATGTTGTAGAACATAAAAAGAAATTTCTCATTTATCTTAATTATATTCTTGACAACAGTGGGCAGGGCCCATACTTGAAATTACTCTTTCCATTTTCCCATCCTCTAGTCTCACTCAGCTTCAGTGCATTTCTTTTTCCCCCTTCTTAATGTGTCCTTGTCTTCCTAGGGGTCTCATTCCATACTTACCTATATAACCTTATAAAACCTGCTACTTTAGATTACTACCCATATAAGGATGGCTCCCACATCTTTATTGCCTACTGATACTTCTCTTAAGAGCTCAAGGTCTATATATTCAACTTCCGTCTAGACAGTTTTACTTGGCTGTCTCTCACAGGTGCATAAAAGATAATGTGTTCAAAAACTGAAACCTCTATTTCTCTCCCCAAACTTTCTCTTATTTTCCTAATTTCCATCTCCATGAAGAGCACTATCTACATGGTCATCCATACTAGAGACTTGTGGCAAATCCTAGATTTTTGCCCATTCATCCAGTCTCCTCCTCCCTCCTCAGACATACACTCATGGAGATACCAAATGTCTTAGATGCTACATTTAGAGTTGCTCTCAGTGTTTTAAGTGTTCTGAATATTGATGGCTACTAAGCCTAACTCAGCCAATCAGGAGACTGTTGCCATGGTCTACATGGTCCTGTCTTGACTCTTCTGATCTCCTGCCCACATTTCTAGCAATGAAATGTGAGCGTAATAATATTTTTCAGGATAAAGAATAAAATTCATACAATTCATTGCTTAGCACAATAGGTCCTTCACTGCCCCTCTCTCTCAGGCCTCATCACCTTCCAATTTTCCTTCCTTTACCAACTGGGCTCTAATCATACATAAGTACTTGGAGGTCCTTAACCCACCATGCTCTTTTAGACTTCTATTTCTTTATACATGCTGTTCTGTCCACATGAAACACCCCTTTCCATTTATTTAGCTTGCTCTTCTGCCTTTCAAAACTCCACTCAAACATAATTTTCCCTAGAAATTCCTCTTGGACGCCCACTGTGACGTAGATACCTGTCCTCTGTGCTCCCATAATGCTTATGACTCAGCGCTGTGACTGCTGGTTGACTGGTCTGTTTCTTCTAAGAGTTGGTAAGTGACCTCAAGTAGGGACTGAATTTTATTTGACTCTCTCTTCAGATGATGTGAGACAAATAAGAATCAATGGATGTTTACTAAACAAACATCTTGAAATGCTGTCACTCATTCAAAACCAGTGAAAGAGCTTACTAGGAAGTTTGTATGTTACCAATTATGCCTCTATCCTTGCAATAAAGAAATTCCCGTTACCAAATAATCCAAAACATAAACCTAAGAATATACATTCTTGCTTTAAACTTGGCCATCTTTTTGGTTCACACTTTCATTTTTGTCTTCAGGCAAGGAGGAAAAGCTAATTACATACTTCACTTGTTAAAGCTTTTTCTTCAAGCTGAGAAGACTTGAAAAATGAGCATAAAATAACTTTTAAATAAGATAATCTGCCATAAAATGCAATTCACTATTATCTTTACTTCTAAAACTGCAAGTCATTAATTTCCTCCTTTTTATCAAACTTGAGAACTTTTGATCCTCACTTGTAAATATATACTTTTCTTCTGCTGCTCCTCTTTATTTTTTCCTTGGCATGCTCACTCCTAGTCTCTCCTCACACTCCAGTCAGGCATCTATCCTATGTTCTACATCAGTGATGCTGTTTTTCAGAAGACACAGATTTGATTACCCCAGTGAAATTTAAAAACTGGATTAGCATGTAAAACTCCGTCTCTGCATCACAACCTACTATTTTAGTCTCATTTCCTACCATCCCTTGAACTCCAACTGTGTTCAGTATCCAGAAACTTGTTAATGTTCATTTATACCTCTAAGTCTTAGCTTATGACAACTTCTCATCCTGGGACGTATACTTTTTGTGAATCTGATCTGTGTAATTTTTCTCATCCTTATGTATGGAGCAAAAACTTCATTTAAGAAACTTCCCTTGATTTCTCCAGTTAGGTGACTTCTGCATCTGTGTTTCAGGAGAAGTGTTTATACATCTTTATTAGAGCATTTGCTTCATTTTGTTTATCTTCTATGTATTTCCTATGAGACTATACAAAACTATGTTCATGTATCTTTATATTCTCAGAATATTCCACAGAGCTTGGCACACAGCAAGCCCATGATAGGTGTTTTCCTGAACTGAAGTGAAAGAAAGTCTCTTTGACTTTAGACTTCCTCACTAGAGGAAACCAACATGGGGAAGAACATGTTTTGGGAAAGAAAGGTTAGGACATATAACAATGCCAGTTATGAAAAAGAAAGAATAGTCATTAATTTCAAAGAACTAACAAGTGACCACAGTGATGGCAACCCCCATGTGTACAGCTAAAAGCAAAGGCAAGATAATAGACATAGTGTAATAGAATAGTTAGACACTGTGGCTCTGGGAAAAACGAGACACATGCCAAGCTATGTATATGAGACAGGTTAATGATGATCACTAGTAGCATTTTTACCTATACTGTCTCTCTTATGGCAATGATCATCTCCTACCTCAGACATTACACATGTTAACAAAAGGAAGCAGAGGTTAAGGATAATCTCAACCTATTATTGCAACACATTTAGAAAAAGTGCAGCATGAAATAGCAGTAATATCAATTTATATGGTTTATATTGGATGGTTAAAACTCCATCCATTATTGAAGAGCAAATATTTGGGTCTATAAATGATACCAAAACCTATGTGCCCCTCCCACACAGACACACACACTCCATCTTGCTTTATCCCCTGGTCTACCCAGTACCTGAGTGCCTTTCCAGTTTTCCATACTCTTCCAGTTTCAAACCATCTGTGAAGGCATTTGCCTGTCAAAGGCTAAGCAATCTGGAGAATAGAGGTTGATGCTGAGGCTGCAACTGTTTGGAACTCTTTTTACCCCAGAATACATTTGTTAAAATTTTTTGGCACCACTTATTCTATAGCTGATTAATCTCTCAACAGATAGTTACATGCTGACTATAATTACTTATGTATACCTTACCTCCCTAGAAAAAATATGTGGTCTTTAAGGAGGGATTCTATTTCATATACATGTGTTTGCAACACAGTTTCATAAATAACTGTGAATGGAAAATTAGTTCATAAAACTAATAATCCAGTCAAATATCAAAATCACAATGAAAGAACATTACACAGAAAAATTAGGAATAGTGCCATAAGGTGTCTTAAGGAAACTCTGGCATGCCCCAAGCCTCCCTCAGCTACCTTGCCTCAAGTCATCTCTAAAAGCAACAATTTGAACAGAAACAATGTGCTCAGTAAATGAAACCTCAAAGGTCTAAGTTAACGTCGTAAGTAACATAACTTTATAGGGGGTGCGATATTTATTATTTCTTAATATTTAATTACCTGAAATAGTAAAATTAACTATTTATTGGGCTTTTATTGCCCATCCAATTACATTTAATTCTCACACCAAGACTATGAGTGACACAGACACACACCACACAGCAAGACCAGAGTTGTTGGGTTCCTAGGTCCACAATTTCAACTTCAATGCTCTGGATCCTGTGTTGCCATCATAAGCCCAGGAATGCAAGCTTACAATACCAAGTTTACAAAGACTTAAAACACAGGTTTTCAAAAATGTTAATTAATGATAATATAAAAACAAAAGGACTCATTCACAATAATGACAGAATACTATAAACTACCTTCAATACAAAGAAAATTTTCAATTATTCAAGGTAACAAAATAATAACTAAAAAAATTTCTGATTCATCAAAAAGTAATCACTAGCTGTCCAATAAACACAATTCAAAAAGTAATCACTAGCTGTCCAATAAACACAATTCCACAGTTCCACAATCTCCCATAAATAATCCTTGAGCTATCTATAAATACAAAAGAGATGCTTATATTTTAAAAGTGACTACAGGATTTCTCAACTGTACTGACCAAATCTTTCCTAAATGAAAGATATGAATGTATCAATAAGTTACCATTTTTGTATATGCTTATATGAATAATAAAATCAATCAGTATAAAAATATAATTTGTAGGACCAAACAGATGCTCCAAATCTTAAGAATTAAAATTCATAACACTTTGTGAGGCTCATTGACTAACATTATTTTTTATTTTTTAGTTATAGAGAATTTTTTAAAGATTTTTTTGATGTGGGCCATTTTAAAAATCTTTATGAACTTGTTAAAATATTTTTCTGCTTTCTGTTTTGTTTTTGGCCTAGAGAAATGTGGGATCTTAGCTCCCCAACCAGGGATTGAAACTGCACCGCCTGTATTGGAAGGCAAAGTTCTAATCACTGGATCACCAGGGAAGTCTATGGTCATAGAGAATGATTAATTGAATAAACCTGAGGGACTGCTTGCCTACTTGTTATTGTGTGTTGTGGAGGTCCAGATGTTCTGTTTGGGTTTTGATTTTTGTGGAGGGCAGTGATACCTATTTTGGTCTAGACTGTTTGCCATACTTGTAGAAAGCAAAATCAGTAACTTCTAAGATAAACCACAAGACAAAGTGGAGACATTTTCAATTATATCACTGATTACTTACCTAAGAGAAATGTAAATATACAAGTAACCAATTACTTTTTTTAGAAAACCTATAGACTTACATGAAACCATCTTGATCTATTTGATGTAGCGGATGAAAAAGACCAAACAGTACTGTACTTTGGTATGCTCAAGGCCATCTGCCATTATGATATTAATTCAAACACAGGCTATCAGAAATAAACTGGGTGTATCACAAAACTCAATATAGCTTGTTTGCACAGTGTCCCAAAGCTTAACTGACTTCAAGCCCTTAAGAAGAAAAGTCCATACAAAGTGAGCATGATCTACAATTGCTCTAAAACAGAGGAAAACTTTACCTTCACGCTGAAGGGTAGACAGAACTGCTTAACCCACAATAAACGACAAGCGCAGCCGGGGAGAATGAAAGCGGCGAGCGCCGTGTACCCACCATGGTGACTCATGGCCTGCCCGGTGGCCTCCATGCTGACATTCTGCAGATAGTTGTGGCAGCGTTCCTTGTGTTCCTCCAGTGAGCTGCGCTGCTTGTAGCTCCGTCCACAGTAGTTGCACTTGTGAGGTTTACCCACTGTGAAGACAACCCAGGTTAGAGTGGTGTCAGGTCTCAATCCAAAGCAAAGTTACCAGCTAACTTTTGATAGTCTGGAGGAAGCAGTTATATACTTTTCAGACTTAAATCTCTTCCTCCTCCACACTCCGACTTAGGTGATTAAAGATAATAAACTTCTACCAAGATTAAGCGACAGCCTTTGCTTAAAGGCAGAGTGTACCTTTGGCGACAGGGGAAATACTGAATCAAAATCATGCTCTGACTGTCTCCTAGATCAGGAGAGGCTGATGATCAGTCTTCAAAGTATCAGACTCTTAACATTTACACAATTCTCAAAGCTTTGACTCATTCAAAAGACAAATCATGAGTGTCCTAGATACATGATGAGAATTATTTTTATTTATTTGGGGTGGGGGGGTGGTGGTGGTTTAAGGATAGAGGATTTTACTGAGGGGAACCAAAATGCAACAGCTCGAAATGTCATTGACTAATGAAAAGGTTATTCACCAGTACCAAGAAGACTAGAAAGAACTCAAAGGATGAGAAAAAGTACAGATAAAAGCAGAGTTTCTCTTTTCTTTCCACCTTGGTAATAACTATTCACACATGCAAAACTATGCAGTACAACAGTTTATTCTCCCACCACAGCACTGTTCTTATATTACCAAGAATGTAGGTGCTTTAAGGTTATTAACAACAACCACTGAAGCCCTCACATGTTTAGTTATACGACGATAGTGATAATTATGTATTTCACATTCAGGAAGTGAATTATTTTCTAATAGCCATATCTCATGATACTGGTAAATTACTTCGATGTTTACATTGAAGAAAAAAAACTTAAAAAATTTAAGAAGGAAAAAAAACACATTTAGGGGAAGAGGTGTGTTTTAATGTATGATTATTCACAAGGGTATCACAAAATACTTTGATTCTTCATTTTGAATGGATGCAGAAAAACCATAAAACACCAGGGGTTCTGCTGGCAGAGCCCTTGGTGAAGCACACAGTGAACCAGGTGAGCTGCTCTCATTTGACTCCCTTAGGATTGATTTTGTTTTGTCCAGAGAACAGACAGACAACTCTTTTTCATGGACCAAGAAAGTATCCCTAACTCCAGGTCCCTTACAAGTCCATGCTACAATACGGGTCATAAACAAACTGAAATACTTTAACAAGACAAGGTATTCACAGCTACATAAAATTTCACTACACTGATTTAAGAAACCAAACAAACCTTTAGATTGCATTTGAGGGGCATATAAACTCATATCAGTTATTTCACAGTCACAATTTTTTCTAAACGGTCTCAAAAAACAAAACTATCTAAAGCAGGATTAGTCATCTCTAAAAATACCAGGCAAAGTAACTTCTATTCATCAGAACCAAGAATTTCTGGGAAGTGAAAACCAGGTAGCTTTGTATATCATGAAGTGTTGTAGCACTGTGAGAGAGAGCATTAGGAAATACAAGAAATACTTCAGTCAAAAACATTAGTGTAAATGATATAAATATATTTATAGGTAATTGCATTCCAAGACATGTGGCTTGGGGCTACATATGACAAAAATCTTTGATGAATTTGCTTTGAACAAGTCTACTGAGCAATTAATACTTAAGCGTATACACTGTATTTAATAGCCCACTATAAACTAGTTCCACCAGCTCTAATCCTTTGTAAGTCCTGTTGTATTGTGTCCTATGATACCTATGTTTTACTGTGAACATATCCTCCTATAATTTCTTCCTCTTATTTCTCTAAGCAACACGACACCTTTTTAACTTAATTAAAACATAGTTCCAGTCCACCAGCCTTGGCTCACATCTCTTTATAAACGCCCAACTCCCCAGATAAGGAAAAAGAGACAGTATACATTTTACCTCCTCATTGTAGAACTCTATCCCATCAGCTTCCCTTACTTTGTTATCAATTTGTTTTAAAGCATCACTCTCTCTTTCATCCCATCCTTGTCCTCTGTGAGTGTATCAGGTATTTTAGTAAACTGCTCTCCATTTCCCCAAATCTTCATCTTCATTCCATTCCAGCAATCCACATATTAGGTCACAGGCTGGACTTTCACATCTCGTGTAACTACTCTATATCAAAGAAATTTGTTGTGTAAATGCCCCACCTTATCCTTCTACTTCTCTCAGATGACACATCTTTACAGAAAGCCTACTTTCTACCAACCCTGGGATGAGGCTGGAATGTAAAGTGGAGAGAAAATTGTCTTGGTGCCTATCCTCATGCAAACAACAGTCTACCAAGGAAGACAGACATTAAAGAAATATACAAGCAGTGCATTACAAATTGTAGATTCTATGGACCTAAAGAACAGTAAGCTAGTATAATATGGGTACCCTGATTTAGTTTGAGAAGGTTGGCTGGGAAGGTCTGCCTGAGGTTGAACATTTAGGCTGATAGCTGAAGAAAAAACAGAAGTTAGATAATGGGGATGGGGCAGAGCGCAGAGAAGACACAGTGTTTCCGGGAACTGCCGTCATCTCTTTCTATTTACTCTCATGTTCTTAGCTCCTTCAAAGTCTAGATTGTGTTCCTGCTACTCCTTTTTGAAAACTATTTTCAAACATCAACAGTCCCTGCCAAATCCAATGGCTCTACTATTCCTACAAGATCATTTCCTGTCAGTTCTTTGATATTTCTTTTTTCTTTCTTTCAGTTTTATGGAGATATAATTGACAGACAATACTGTGTAAGTTTAAAGGGTACAGCAGAATGATCCAACTTACATACATCATGAAATGATTACAATAGCTTTAGTGGACACCCGTATTTCCTAAAAATCAAGGTCATGAAAATATGGTTTATATTTACTCCATATATTTACATATAGGGAGTTTAACTGTATAATAGTTATCAACTCTATGCATTAAAATGTATAACATAGGTATATACACAGAAAAGGACCACTCTTTTGCTACTTTTCTTTTTATAAATATTATTTACACAGTCTATCTGCAACAGCTTCATTTAGTATTATTGAAACATTTTTTTAAAAAGTCATCCATAGTCTCTGACGTGCTAAATCTGGTAGATTTTAATCATTCCTAAATCTTCCTAATTCTTTGAACTATCAAAATTTCACGAGTCTTGAATCTTGATTTTAGCTTCTGGCATCAGTTTTTGGGTCCTCACTCCCTGGCTTTTCAACCTTCTCCTGCCTGACAAGTATATATGAACCTAGGGTTTTGCTCTTAGAATAGCAGTCTCCCACTTTTCCCTCTAGATTAAGCCTTCATTTCTATGAAATACCCAAACCAAGTCTTTAATAATTTCCCCATTTGGAAGCTCTAATTTGTCACAAATATTTTAAAAGTGATCATGGTCATGGGAAGCTATGACCAAGGACATAGTTTCCCCTTTGTGCTCTCAAAGCACTCTGTCCACATTACTTTTGATAATTGCATTGTAATTATCCATTTGATCTCTGCTTCCCTTATCCAAACAACAAGCTCTGTCATGAGGACAGAGGTTGTGTTTTACTCAATTTGGAATTATAGTGGCAGTACAATGGGAAGGAATCTGTCTGCCGATGCAGGAGACGCTGGTTCAATCCCTAGGTCAGGAAGATCCCCTGGAGGAGGAAATGGCAACCCACTCCAGTATCCTTGCCTGGGAAGTCCCATGGCCAGAGAAGTCTGGAGGGCTACAGTCCATGGGTCACAAAGAGACAGACATGACCGAGGACAGAAGCAGCAGCATGTCTTGTATTATTAAACATGAGAGGTGCTCAGTATGTATTTGCTGAAAGACTGTATTTTGAGTTCTTTCCTCTAAATACCTTTGTAGCCTGGCCTCATGCATATTCATCTGAAATCTAAGATTCAACATATCCAACATTATCTTCTTCTATGATATTACTTCTTTATTCTGACTGGTCTTTTGTGCAAGAATTACCACTGTTTTAATAAACCAGACTCAAGACAAGGAACCACTAGTGTTACCTCCTACCTCATTTCTCACATCCAAACTATTGTTCGTTTATCCCTCCCTTTTCACTCTCAGAACCAATATCTGAGTAAAAGTCTTCATTGTCATGAACCTGAGTGAGCTTAGTAAGACTTCAAAGCAGGTGTTCTCTTCCCTCGCGCATTATTTTACTCCCCTCCTCAACAATGTTATTGAACAAAGTCCACATCCCTGCACCTGGAATCAGCATCCTGCTCTGGTCCCAAAGGAAACATTCCATCCTCCACCCAATTATCCAGCCAAGATTACCCTGTACCTTTACACTTCTGAGGCTTAGTTCTTTCTGGAATGGCTTAATACAACTTCTACCTCTTGAAATCCTACTCATTCTTTCAATCTCCCTAACCACGTTCTGTCCAAAAGCAATCTTTCTCCCTAAAGAACTATAACTGTATACACTTGGGGAACTTAAAAACATTCTGTCTTGAGTTATCTGTGGTTACATTTGCCTCATGAACACTGGTTTGTACCGCAGTGGCCCACTTATATGTGATTTTTTTTTTTTTTTTCCTGGATAAATATATACTAGAGTTCCACAGGTTTCCCTGGTGGGTCAGTGGTAAAGAATCTGCTACCAATGCAGGAGACATAGTTTGATCCCTGGGCCAGGAAGAAGGAAGGAAATGGCAACCTGGAGCAGGAAATGGCAACCCATTCCAGCAGTCTTCCCTGGGAAATCCCACGGACAGAGGAGCCTGGTGGGCTACAGTCCATGGGGTTGTTAAAAGAGTCGGATGTGATTGAGCAACTAAAGCAACAACAACAGTACCACACACTCTGAAGTGCGTTGAATCCACAAAAATGGAACCTTGGATATGCAGGACTGATGTAAAGTGGATTTTCCACTGCAAGGGAGGCGGGGGTTGGTTCTCCTAACCCCTGTGTTGTTTAAGAATTGAGTTTCTTGAGAAATTGAAATAATGTGTTATATCTTTGTAACCTCAAAGAGTTTAGTAAGATGATTTGTTCAAGAGCAAGGACTAGTAAGTGGTATTTTCATGAATGACATCATTTCCTAACTCGTTAAATATTTTCCTCTCACTGGTTTTTGCTGCATCTTTTTCTAATTTTAAAAGCAATGCATCCACATAGAAAATTTTAAAAGTTACCAAAAAAATATTCATAATTACATCATTTCCAGATAGGTATCTTTAACATTTTTATATTATCCTACTGTAATTTTTAAACATGCACAGATATATTGTTATGAAACTGGGTTATTTTATACATGTATCATACAATCTGTTTATTTAACTGAAAAATACATCTTGAACACTTCCCCATGTTATAAAATAATATTTTTATTGCTGCCACTAAGTAACAAATTATTCCCCAGATTCTAGAATTATGTAGATTTAGTTTGCCTTAGCATCCTTAGTCCTTTTCTTATTTAATAATTATTTTTTTCCTTTTTACCATAGTTATTATGCCCATACTTAAGAAAATAAAGTAGTTCTACAAGGCACTTAATAAGTTTTCCTCTCACTCCACCCCCATCTAATAACCATCTATTTCTTTGCCTTCTCTCTTTAAAAGTTCTATTAATGATATTAGACCTTTTAGAATGATTCTTGAAATATATTTTCCCTTTGTATTAACTATCCTTTAAACATTTTAACTTAAAAAAAATTCCTCCATTTTTCTTTGAATTTTACTGGGAAGTATTTTCTGGCTAACATAAATGTCTATGAGCTCTTTCCTTTTTCTCAAAAATAGTATTGTTTTCTTTATGGATATAACATTTATCTGAGCAAAATATTTTCATTTTAAAAAAGTTCTTCTTTATACTATCTATTTTCTCTGGCTTTTTTTTTCTTTTTATATGGGTATCTGTATTTGAGGCTTTCCTTAAGTGTCTTGTGCCTGAATGTTTATTGTCCATTCATATTTAATAGCAAGGCACAAAAAAGCTAACTGGAAGTCCAGGAAACACAGGTGAGGTTTGTGAACTATTATAGACTGACCAAGTAACAAAGCAATCTTTTTATTGTCAGACCCCTTAAAATAAATATCCATGTCTTTTCTCTAGAACCTTTCGATTCCCTTTGAGAAGATGCCTCCAATTTCCAGCCCCTGTGGAGCACGGGGGTGGGTGTTGGGGAATAGGGGTGATAAGAAGCTAGATAGTATTTCGGAAGTAAGGCAAGATATGGAGCCAAGAATCTAAATGTACAATTGCAGTCTTTAACATAATCTCCCTGCTTTGAGTTTGCTTTACCCTGTGCTTAGTACTGAGTCACTCAGTCGTGTCCAATTCTTTGTGATCCCATGGACTACAGCCCACCAGGCTTCTCTGTCCATGGGGATTCTCCAGGCAAAAATACTGGAGTGGGTTACATGCCCTCCTCCAGGGGATCTTCCCAACCCAGGATCAAACCCAGGTCTCCCGCATTGCAGGCGGATTCTTTACCATCTGAGCCGCCAGGGAAGCCCAAGACTACTGGAGCGGGTAAGCTATCCCTTCCCCAGGGGAACTTCCTGACCCCAGAATCGAACCTGGGTCTCCTGCATTACTGGTGGATTCTTTACCAGCTGAGCTACCAGGGAAGAATTTTTTCCCTACTCTCTACTATTCCTGGAGTCCCTAAGATAGAACCTTTCCAATTCAGTATCTCCAAAGAATAAATGCTAGTTTCTTATAGTTGGTTGAATATAGTGAGAGACAGTGGCTCTGTGCCGTTTTGTATTCAGATTTTGAAATCCTTTTATATTTAATCCAGAGTTTCATCCCTACCATTAACAGTCCTATTTCTTCAAAGTTCAGAGATTTTTCAGAATTCTCTAGCATCAGACGGCTTTGCTACTCATCTTTTATTCCTTTCTATAATCACTCAAAGTTCCAGAGCTTCTGGATCTCCCTCTGTCTTCTTTCCAGCTTCCCCTTGGCTGCTATTCAATCCTTTCCATTGTCTTTGATCTTATGGGTTTATACCTCAATAAATATCTACTGTGATTTCAGTAGAGCTCAAAGAGTAGAGAGAGATGTAGCTTTTTATTTCATCATGTTTAGACAGCAAAAGACAATATCATCTTAAATTCTGGAATCCTATGGCTCTGGAAGAAAGTGCCATAACTCTCTATTTTGATAAATAGAATCATGACATGATAGTAACGCTTAGCCTCCAAAAAGTAATCACGTATTTATAAGACAAAGGAATGTGTGGAAATGTAAAACTGCTTCCTCTATTTTATTCTAATCTGCTATTTATTTAACTGTCTGTTATAAAACAAGATTCCCTACCCATATTCAAACATTATCATTTGTAATGTTTCTCAAAGTATGAACTGCATGCTACCTTATATTAGAATGATGAGGACTGCTTTAAAATGCAGATGTTTGGGTACCATTCAGTTCAGTTTAGTCGCTCAGTCATGTCCGGCTCTTTGTGACCCCATGAACCGCAGCACTCCAGGCCTCCCTGTCCATCACAAACTCCCGGAGTCCACCCAAACTCATGTCCATTGAGTCAGTGATGCCATCCAACCACCTCATCCTCTGTTGTTCCCTTCTCTTCCTGCCCTCAATCTTTCCCAGCATCAGCGTCTTTTCCAATGAGTCAACTCTTCGCATCAGTTGGCCAAAGTATTGGAGCTTCAGCTTCAACATCAGTCCTTCCAATGAACACCCAGGACTGATCTGCTTTAGGATGGAATGGTTGGATCTCCTTGCAGTCCAAGGGACTCTCAAGAGTCTTCTCCAACACCACATTTCAAAAGCATTGATTCTTCAGTGTTCAGCTTTCTTTATAGTCCAACTCTCACATCCATACATGACTACTGGAAAAACGATAGGCTTGACTAGATGGACTTTTGTTGACAAAGTAATGTCTCTGCTTTTTAATATGCTGTCTAGGTTGGTCAAAACTTTCCTTCCAAGGAGTAAGTGTTTTTTAATTTCATGGCTACAGTCACCATCTGTAGTGATTCTGGAGTGCACAAAAATAAAGTCAGCCACTGTTTCCACTGTTTCCCCATCTATTTGCCATTCTGGTCTATGGTTACTAGGAATAAAGTTTCTACAAACATCTGCAGGCAAGTCTTTGTGTATGTGCATGTTTTCATTTCTCTTGGTTAAAACCTAAAAATGGGATTCCTGGGTCATATGACAAGTACCTGATTCACTTTCTAAGAAACAGCTTAACTGTTTCTCAAAACAGCTGTATCACTGAGCATTTTCATTGTAAACTTGTTCATAATATTACCTGCATTATAGTTCACTACCGCTGTAGGAGCTTTAGCAATGTGCTGTTTTCATTTTGGATGATGGTAAACTGAAAGTTCATTCTTTGTACTGGTTAACCTTGGCTAAAGGTTTACTCATTTTATCGACCTTTTCACAGAATCAGCCTTTGATTTCATTGATTTTCTCTATTTGTTCTTGTTTTCATTATTTCCTTTCTTAATATACTCTAGACTTATTTTACTCCTCTTTCATAACCTCTAAAGAAGCAAGTTTAATTGGTTTGAGACCTTTCCTCTTTTTTAATACAAGGACTTAATTGTATATGTGCTCCTCCAAGCACCACTTCTATTCTCCTCATGTTCACATTTCCTTTATATTCCCGAACATAAGTAGCATATTTATTATAGCTGTTTTATCAACCCTATCTTTTAGTCCCACAATTTGGTCATTTCTGGATCTCTTTCAACTGACTGATTTTACTACTGACTGTGGGTAATAATTTCCACCTTCTTTGCAATCTCTTCGTTTTTTAATGGGTAATGGATATTGTAAATTTTATATTAGTAGGTTCTAGATTTTGCTGCATTTCTTTAAAGTATGGTTTACTTGTCCTGCCATGAAGTTACATTACTCGGGTTCAGTAAGATCCTTCTGGTATTTGCTTTTATATCTTGAGAACTCTTTCATCTCTAGGCTAATGTAGCCTCAGGACTATGGCAGTACCCTTATGAGGACTTAACTCAATGCCCTGCACATGACCAAGTCTTTCCACATCAGCTGCTGAGATGAACTCCTTTCCAGCTCTGCAAGAGCTCCAGGAATTGTTTGGCCTTCCGTTTTCTGGTGTTTCTTTCCCCAGCTGCAGGAAGTTTCCTAATACATATAGGTAGATCACTATTTAACCAAAGAGTAAAAGAAGGCCCTCTGAAAAAAAATTTTTTTTATCCTGTGCAGTTTCCCCCATCTGATACTCTGCCTTGATGTCTAAGTACAGAGGTCTCCCTGAACTCTGATCTCTGTCTCCTCACAGTGAGACTGCCTAGCTCTATTTGGGTTTGCAGATCCTGCACTGTGGCCTAGAAATTGCTTCTAGGAAGTAAGCTGGGGTCATCATAGCCCTCACTACCTTTGTTCTCAATGTCTAAAAGTCATATAATATATTTTGTCTGGTATTCCAGTTGTTCAAAGCAGGAGGGTAAATCTGATACCTAATCCTTATCATGATTGGAAGCAAAATTTATATTAGTGTGTGGTGTGTTTAGTCGCTAAGTCATGTCTGACTCCTTTGTGATTCCATGGACTCTGGCCCGCCAGGCTCCTCTGTCCATGGGATTTTACAGGCAAAGACACTGGAGTGGGGTGCCGTGTCCTTCTCCAGATTTATATTAGCAATTAGGTTAAATACAAAGAAATTAAATACCAGTAACTTTGTAAGTTTTACTGTGACTACACTTCAGGTAACTGAAATAAAGTTTCTTATAAATGTAATTCTAAGAATATGTTATAAAACCAAGTGTCCTAAAGCACAGAGGAGAGCAGGGTCAGTGTTCCAACCATCTCAAAAGTTAACAAATAGTCTCTTCTTTGACATACTGTCCCTCACAAAAATCCTACACTAATCTAAAAGGAAAGAGTTATCACTATAATCTGTCAGAGATATATAGACTACTGACCTGAACAAGAAATTACAAATTAAAGATGCAGTAAAGAGAACTTGGGGCTTCCTTTGTGGCTCAGTGGTAAAGAATCCACCTGCCAAGGCAGGAGACACAGGTTCAATCCCTGGGTCAGGAAGAACCCATGGAGAAGGAAACAATAACCCACTCTAGTAACCTTGCTGGGGAAATCCCATGGACGGAGAGGCCTGGCCAGGCTACAGACCACGAGATTGCAAGACTCGGACATGACTTAGTGATTAAACAACAATAACAACAAAAGAGAACTTGATAATTCTGACAACTATTCAATTAAAAAAAATTTTGCTAGTATTTTCTCCATCTGTCATTATGAGAAACTAGAAATAAGAAATATTGTACCTATACTCCTAAGAATCCCATATACCTACCCAAAAGAAAGAGCAAATCAAATAGCCATAAAGAATTGTGAAGTAGAAATGTTTACCATTAATTCATAGGGTGTTATGAAGTTACATAGCACAACCAAGTCTTGTTCACTTATATTTTCTTGAAATATGTCACTTCAAGAGTAATCCTAGTGAAACCTATAAGACAAATTGCAATAGCACTAATTCAAGTGGTAAATGTTTTATTCTTTACATAGATGTGTGTCTGTTTACACATACAGAAACATGCTAAGAAACACATCTATATACAGAAAATATATTTACCATTTGTCATCAAAACACATAAAATCAGGAACAGAGCATTATGCACATATCACATTCATTTTCCCTTAATAAAATTAAATATAGCCATTTCCTATAAATAAATGCTCAAAATAAATTTGATATGTTTTTCTTGGTCATTTCTTATGCTTAGTTGCTCAGTCATGTCTGACTCTTTGTGACCCCATGGACTGCAGCTCACCAGGGTCCTCTGTTCATGGGGATTGTCCAGGCAAGAATACTGGAATGGGCTGCCATGCCCTCCTCCAGGGGATCTTCTCAACCCCATGGATCGAACCCAGGTCTCCCACATAGCAAGCAAATTCTTTACGGTCTGAGCCACCAGGGAAGATGAGTATTTCTTACAGAATTATAAACTAAAGAAAGATAAGCCTTCAAATATGGCAAAATTGTCATTAATTTTTTTTTTCTGTTTTTAGTAACCATAAGTTATACTTGACTGATGGAGGGCATGACAACCCACTCCAGTATTCTTGCCTGGAGAATTCCATAGACAGAGGAGCCTAGTGGGCTACAGTCCATAGGGTCACAGAGTCGGACATGGCTGAAGCAACTTAGCACACACAGACAAGTTATGCCTGACCTGAATCAGTGGTCAGTTTTACTGTATGAACCTTGAATACAAACAATTTTAATGTTCTTGATCCCTTCTGCTATAATGCTGCCTCAAAAAAGATTTTACCAATTCATATTTGGTCTAGTAGTATATAAGAGAACCATTTCACCATATTCTCAACAATGAGTACTCTCATTAAAATAATAAATTCTAGCTTGTGACCCTTGAGTTATAGCAAGGTACTCCTGGGACCTAGAAGCACATTCCTAGGCAGAATTGTTAAAGCAAGATAGGCACAGGATATTTTAAATTTTGAGGGAAAATAATAATACTCAGCCAACTGATTGGAATAATTGAAATAACAACAGCCGACTCATTGGAAGAGACGCTGATGCTGGGGAAGATTGAAGGCAAAAGGAGAAGAGGGTGGCAGCAGACAAGATGATTGGATAGCATCACTGATTCAATGGGCACAAGCTTGAGCAAACTCCGGGAGATAACGAGGGGCAAGGAGGCCTGGTATGCTGCAGTCCATAGGGGTAAAGAGTCAGACACAACTTAGCAACTGAACAACGAAAATGAAAGTTAATTATGCAATAGCTGAGCATTTCATAGGGATTAATGACTAACAAGGAGTGGATGGCCCAAGGCACAGCCAACATCCACTGGCCATTAATTCCCAGAAAATTCCCAGCATCAAATTCATTATTGCTATTATGAACTGAAAATGGAAAAGAAATATAGGCATATGGATTTTTTTAAGGGTGATGCAGTTTTAATTAATATGCAAAAGGCATTCATGGAGAACTTAATTTTTGTACACTATCCAATCACATCACTGTTCTCATCTCTCACGATTCCAAAGAGGCAGACACAACTTAGCGACTGAACAACAACAAATACTCAACACCCCTCAGGTGCCACATGAATTACTTGCTCACGGTTTCAACATGACATCATATTACATTTCTCTCATTGACATCATCTTTGTGAAGCTAGGTTTCAGCAGTTGCTGCAAGACAAGGCAAGTACCCTGTGAAAATCAGTGTGGAACAGGAAATGAGAGAGATCGTGTTGAACCCAATTCCCAAAATGGGGAAGTTGTGCAGTTCCCAACAAGGTGTGCAATCCCATTAGTAACCACGACTGTCTGAAGAATGAAATGAAAACATTTTGTCTTTCAGTTTAGTCATTCAGTCATGCCCGACTCTTTGCAACCCTATGAACAATAGACCGCCAGGCTCCTCTGTCCATGGGATTCTCTAGGCAAGAATCCTGGAGTAGGTAGCCATTCTGTTCAAGGGATCATCCCAATCTAGGGACCAAACCCAGGTCTCCCTCATTGCAGGTAGATTCTTTACTGTCAGCCATCAGGGAAGCCCCAGCTTCCTCAATACTATTTTTCAAATGGCTATTAAGTGGTTGGGACAGAAATACATGAGTTGTTTTGAACTCGACTACTTAATAAAAGAAACTGTTAGATATATGTATTTTAGGCCTAAAGGTACTGGAAAATCTTACTGAGACACCAAGGGCGCTGTGAACCAAGAAAGTTTTGGGAATCTCTGTGCTAAACAACTTCAATATAATCATATTTCTTTTTAACTTGCATTAGGGAAACTGAACATTAAACAACCAAAAACACTCATTTGTATGCCATTCTTTCAAATTATCTATTCAATACCTTTACTTATTTATCAATTACATTATTATTGTTATTGTCTTTCTCATCGATTTGTTCAATCTCTGTATCTATTAAGGCTAATAAACCGTTGACTTACTTCTTATAAATACTTACTTTAGAAAGTATAAATTCTTTATAAATACTTATAAAGTTTTGATGTCTAGATGTCTTTCATTTTTATGAGTTGCAACTGTTAGTAATTTTCCTCTGTGTGATTTATTTCACTGTTTCAAAATTCTGCCTGATACAGAATTTTTGAGAAATATCTACAACTATTTTTCTAAATCTTTAGAAATCTTAATGACTCTAGATTTTTTATAGATTAAGTAGAAAAAGAACATTTTAGAAAGAAAACAAATTCCTATCTGAAAGTGAGCTATCTTCCAGAGAGAACCTGTTATGTTAAATCATTTAAGTATAATTAGGTTCCCATCAAAAATTATTATAGTAAAATAACTTTTATGTCTGAAGGCAGAGTTTATCAATGACAAGGAAGGAAAATGTTAAATATTCAAATATGTTCATAAATTAGTACAATTAGGTGGACTTCACAGAGATCCACAATGTATATATGAGGATACAAGGTTCTTTTAGGTGATTAGATTCAGTAACCACCAAATAAAATCTGTTTAACCCAATGTTTTTCCCAAATTATTTTGAATATAAAAATATTTTATAATATTTTTAATATAATAACTATTAATTTCCCAAGTAACTATTTTTCTATGGATGTACATTGAGCACCACTGCACAATATAATAAAATAGGCACACACTGCCAGAATTAATGTATTTTATTGTTTGTTCTTTTATAGGATTTGCCAAGTATTGGACAAGGACATATAATTCTTTTATCATTCATTTAACACACATTTATTGAGAGTCTTCAAGTGCAGTGGATATAACCCTGAATAAGACAGACGTTAGCCTTGATTTCACAGAGCTGACATTCCTTAACCATTCAAATATTTCCATTTTCTTTATAATGTAGTATGATTAATTTTCAAATTAAATTAAAACCTTAGTATAAGGACACAAACACCATGGAAAACAGTATGTAAGTGTGGATGAGTCTTTTAAATGAAAACTATCACAGATAATTGAAAGCAAGATAATCTTTATTTTTAGCTCATGGTGGAAAAAAATAAGCATAATTGTAAAAAGAAAAAGTCTCATGTAAGGTTACTTTCATAAGACTGTATTGTTGACATCTACTTTTCTATTATTCTGTTTAAGTAACAAGTTTCACAAGATCACTTTTAACTGAACACCTGAAATAAGGAACCTAAATGGAACCGAACAAAATATACACTGTAAAATATTTTGGCAGTGTTAACAGTTCTGATTTTCAGCTCTTCTTCATCATATAGAATATAATTACTACTTATTTCTATCTCTGACTATAAACTACTTAAGAAACAAAGATGTTAGAATCTCAGAATTTCTGCAGCTGTTAAAAGTATATACAAGTCAGTTGTATACACCACACATATTTACCAACTATCTAGAGTGTGGTATGTACAATCACAATAATAATCATAATATTCATATACCATTGAACTCAGAGGTATGTCTACTTCTTGCATAACAATCGTAATGACAATTATTTAACTGATTGATTGATGAATATAAGAAAAGGAGCTACTGAAATTACAAACATGAAAAAGTTATAATACAGCAAGGACATGGTGGAACAGAAATCTAAGACACAAGACAAACAGATATATTTGATACTGTTTCAATATTACAAATATGCAAAACAGTTATTATGGGAATAAAATAGATAAAGCCAAAGAAGAACTTTCCAGGCTTATAGAATAAATAATCCAATGACAGAAGTATTTCTTTTTGATATGATTTCTAGTCTCTCTTTAAATGACTTTTCTTATCTGATTTTCCAATATTATAACAACTCAGAGAAGTAAGCAAGGCTTTCATACATTGTAATAACACAAATAAGAAAGAAATTTGGTTATCAAAGCGATCCAATTATATTCACAGTAGATAACCTGTTATAATTTATGGAGTATTCACACAGGGTAAAGAATGATATATATATATATATATATATATATACACATATATCCATACTATGGTTTCAACTTAGTTTTTTAATAAGAGCCCTAATACTTACCACCTATGTATGAACCCTAAGCTAAGTTAAATAAGGGACTAGTTGTACTTTAGTCATAGCATTTTTGTGAAAATTATAAAAATATGCATATAGAAACTTAACAAGGTACTTGACATAGTAGATGCTCAATAAATGGCAACTTTTCCTTCTGCTTGTAGCCTTCATTAGCTTATACATTATATAGTTAACTTATTATGTTTATTGTTGAACATGATAATTATCAATCTTACTTCATTGAAAGATTAAGTTTCACAGGGCAAGATATTTTTTCTTCATTGTTGTATCTCAAGCACCTAAAAAAATGCCTGACATATAAATAAGGGCTTCTCAAGTGGCACTAGTGGTAAAGAATCTACCTGTCATTGTGGAAGATGCAAAAGACACAGGTTTGATCCCTGAGTCGGGGAGATCCCCTGGAGTAGGAGATGGCACCCCAATCCAATATTCTTGCCTGGAGAATCCCATGGACAGAGGAGCCTCGTGGGCTATGGACCATAGGGTGCAAAGAGTTGGACATGACTAAAGTGACTTAGGGTGGATGGATGGAGAGCATTTTTAAATTTCTTCACATGGTACCAAGGATTTTCAACTGAGAGAGGCCATCACTTAGGTGTGTTATGTTTATTATCCAGAAGTGAGTAAAAAAGAGAACTCCTGAGCTACATCTAACTTCATGAGAAAAAAATACATATGTATGTATACTGTATAATTGACAGGTATGAAAAATCTGCATTAGCTGACTCTATAGAAGTTAGAATAGGTCAGTGTTTCCTTTCCTTTTAATTAGAATTTTTTAGAGTAGGTACATTATACCATAACACCCTCATCATTCAATTAATCAACAAGTATTTTTTGCCAAACACCATTCAAGGAGCTGGGAACACCTTAATAAGTAAGACAGAAGAGACAGTCTCAGAAACTTATATTTAGTGGAAGGAGACAGGTAACGTAGGCATAAACAAACAAAAAAAGATAACCACAGATTCTGATTCAAGTTTTATAAGACTCTAGGCTAGAGACAGCAAGACAGAGAGGAGCTAAGAGGATGCTTTAGATAGGGTGTTTATGGAATGGCATTATCTCCAAGGAGACAACAGTGAAGCAAATATCTGAAGGATACAAGCAACCATGCCAAGAACTAGGGGAAGAGCTGAAGGTAGAGATGTCTAGGGTGACGGGTAGAAAACCCCAAGAGTAGGATAAAAATTAAGAAACCTCCGGCAGCAAAGAACACAGAATGAGGGGTAGAGTGGTATATGCTCAAACAGGAGAGGTGGGCAGAACTTCTATTGGCCATGATTAACAGCTTAATTTTATTATAAGAACAATGCAAAGCCTTTACAAGGTTTTAAGCAGAGAAATAGCATGATTTAAACTGTGTTTTAAAATAATAGTCTGGCTGTTATATGACGAATAGATTGAAAAACAGGGGCATGGCGGCTGAGAGCAAGGATTCTGGAGTCAGGCAAAGCAATTCATATCTGAGCTTTTCCTGAATATATTGGGAATCATGTGAAATATGCATACGCAGTTATAATGGTAAGATTTTTACTATAACATAGCATAATTCTGAAAAGCACTCTCACATAGATAGCTTATTCTATTCTTAGATTTATTTTATTCTAAATTTTTGTATGTCCTCCAGCATTATGGGACACTTTTGTTTCTTTAAGCATGATACATTTCTTTAGTTTTATTATGCTGAGCATTTTTGTGTGCTTGTGTGTGCGTGTTTAAAATCTAATCCAAGCAAGAAGCTCAAACCCAGGGCTCTGTGACAATCTAGAGGGGTGGGATAGGGTGGGAATTGGGAGAGAGGTTCAAAAGGGAGGGGACATACGTGTACATATGGCTGATTCATGTTGGTGTATGACAGAAGCAACTATCCTCCAATTAAAAATAAATTAAAAATCTAATCCAAATAATACACTGTTGGCAAAATGTAAATTTAAAAAGTAATGTAAAAGAATAATAAACTTACTAACGTAAAACTTGACATAAGGGATCATACACATAATATTCCAAACTATAGACTGTGGCAATATTAGCATCTCTCTCTTTAAATCTGACTCTACTTAACTGTAAAATAAGGCCCTTAAAATAGTGCTTATCACAAAATAAGAGCCTGTTAAATATTAGCCGGTAACTCTAATTTTACAATAGACTGACATTTATCATCTGCTAGGAAACATAACCATAACTGATCTCTTTTTAAGATTTTAGTAATCTTAAAAAAACTAACTTCCTAGTTACTGTAAGAATTTTCAACTGAAAGCACCTGTAGACTCTTTCATTCATTCAATCAATACAGTATAAGGGATACAGATGCAAAAGAGAATACAGTAATGTCTTTCAAGATGCAGAATTTAGGGTCTTTCATTTTTATCATATGAATATTATCATCATATTTTTGTACAATTTAAAGAGAAACCATGTTGATAGATGATTTATGATACCTTAAATAAAAATTAATTATATCCTAAATATATTTTATATGTTTATAACAAATGATATTGGGTTATAATATTTAGCTCATTTGTATGGTTATCTGCCATTTGGGAATTTTCTTACAAGATCTGGCAAGACAGTACAGGCTGTGGATGAACAATCTTTGACTCACATGCATGGATCAGGTAGGAAAAATAAAAGGAGAGGGTGGAGGTTAGCTTACACACACACACACACAAAAACCCTCAACAAAACAGAAAACAGTGTGATGTGCCTTTTTGGACACTGGGTGAGTAAAGAAGCTGGCATGCTGCTCTTACATTTCTGCCATGGAGCTCCAAACATGCCAGGCCTGCAGACTCAGCACTGTGCAAGGAATAACATGAAATAGCCACAAGCTCACACTGTCCACAGTAACAAACAAGTAGGATGCAAAACTGAATTATTAAAGCTGTCTGCAGAAAACTGAGAATGAGAAATAGGTCCATGGTTCCTGTTTACTTCTTTAGAACTCCTGAGAACAGAGAAAGGTAAGGAGGCAAGGTTCCAGCAGTTAACTAATCTCACTTGGTCGTTGAGCCAAAATGGAGAGCTGTATCAGATGAGAATGTGCTAGAGAAGAAAGACTGCCTTTCCATTACTCCTTCTAGAAATAAGTGTCTGATTTTTAAAAAAAAAAAAAAAATCTTTTTATTTTATATTGGAGGAACTCCCATGGACAAAGGAGACTGGCAGGCTACAATCCACGGGGTTGCAAAAGAGTCAGAAACAACTTAGTAACTAAACAACAATAGCCAACTAACAATGCTGTCAGAGTCTCAGGCAAGGGCTCTGCCATATGTATCTAAGTATTGTTCTCTCCCAAACTCCCCTCCCATCCAGGCTGCCACATAACATTAAGCAGAGTTCCCTGTATTATACAGTAGGACCTTGTTGGTTATCCATTTTAAATACAGTAGTGTACATATATTGATCCCAAACTCCCTAACTATCCTTTGCCCCCATCCTCCTCCCACTCTGAAACCATAAGTTCTCTAAGTCTGTGAGACCGTTTCCATTTTGTAAATAAGTTCATTTCTGTCATTTCTTTTTAGATTCCTCATATAAAGGCTATGACACAATATTTCTCCTTCTTTGTCTGAATAAGTGTCTAAAATTTAAAGAAGCATGTGGTGTATACTGCTGCTTGAAAAGTTAATGCTATCAAAAATTTAATTCCTTTTATAAGAACATATAAGGAAGAGTATATAATGATTGTTTGGAGGAAAATATGCTCTTCTGGGTAGAAGTCACATGAATTGTCACTGCAGCTGGCCTGACTGAAAGTGGTTTCTCCCTCCATGGGCAGGGTGTCACATGTGTGTCTGAGTCAGGAATGGAGACACTAAGCCCATTCCCTCTCTTCAGTGTTTATTGCAAAGCACACAGAGAGGCTCCACAGGCTAAGTGTCAGGACTTGATGGGTGAAATCAGCAGAGCACAGTTATGCAAATCAAGTGTGCAACTGACACTGCTTGTGTAATTATCAACGTAATCCTCCTCTATCAACCACCTCCAGGAAGGAAAGGAGGGGTAGAGGGTGGGGAAAGTTCACACTTGGGAGATCACCCAGAAAGTGGGCCAGGTGCCAGGTCTACAATCAGGTGAAAACAGTTTCTTCTCAAGGGAGTCTGCAGTACAAATTATATTACACTTTATGCACCATCACTACTATGAATGAGCTGCACTAGACTCAATTTCTATAACCAGCAAAATTAAATCCAATATGTCTTATCAGTATACTGGTCATTGGCTTAGAATTTTTAAAATGGATCTCTTTAGTAAATCTGGTAGAAAAGTCATGGTGATCTGGTTTTAAAATAATGTCAATATGGAAATAACTGATAATGATAGTCTTTTGGCCACATACCCAACTTTCAGACATTTAAAATCCTTCTTTAACAAAATAATCAGTCCTATTAATATCTAAAAGTCTATAACCTGTAGCAAATCCATGTTGTAAAAAGCAGTTCATATGTAACAGAAACTTAAAGTACTTAATTATATACTTGTTTACCTCAAAAAATAAAGTGGGATAATACTGAAGTAAACATTGAAGGATTAGGGGGGAAAATCTACTAGAAAAACAGAGTGGAAGGCAGAGGGGAGACAAAAGGGGAAGATAACTTAAAAAAAAAAAAAAAATAATATATATATATATATATATAAAAGAAGGAAAGGGTTTATTTCAGGAGACAGTGATTATAAATGCCACACTGCTTTGGAGGACAATCAGTTTATGGAATTCCTGATCAGCCAGGAATTTAAGGAAATGATGTGATAGTCCCTTAACAAGGAATGATCACTCTCATGGCAAATTAACAGATTGTCCCGTATGAGAACACAAAACTAGAACATTTGACATTCACTTGTTTAACAATATGGTCAAAGTTTAGCACTATCTCAAACCCAGCCAGATGCCACTTTTGAACTTTTTCAAGAAACTTGAAGAGAATGAGAAAACTATATATTCTTACCAGCTTCTCTGACGGCATGTAGTTTATACCTTAAAAATGCCTTCTAGTTGGTTTAATATTGTACTAACATTTGAAAAGACCCTGATTCTGGGGAAGATTGAGGGCAGGAGGAGAAGGGGACGACAAGAGGGTGAGATGGCTGGATGGCATCACCGACACAATGGACATGGGTTTGGGTGGACTCCAGGAGTTAGTGATGGACAGGGAGGCCTGGCGTGCTGCGGTTCATGGGGTTGCAAAGAGTCGGACACAACTGAGCGACTGAACTGAACTGAATGTGACTATCCAAATATATTCAAAAGCAGGGAAACAGTCCTTATCTAAAACAACTAAAAATGATGGATGTTATTGTTTTAACAGATGGATTCTTATATGTTACATCTGGTCCAGTTGCTTTTTATAGGACAAAATAGCTTTAACCTACAATCAGATATAAAGAACAAACTTCTTAAGCAAAATTTGTCAAACATTGAATAGATTACAAAACTGTGTTGTGAAAATCAACATAACTGAGGTGTTTTGGAAATAAAGTAGGCATCTGTACAGAATAATGTAGGCTTTTGATTCTAAGTCCAAAGACTGTGACACTGGATCAAACCCGCATCTCCTGTGTTTCCTGCATTGGCAGGTGAGGTGGATTCTTAACCACTAACACTACCTGGGAAGCCCAAATGATCCTAAGTCAAAAGACTGTGACGCTGGAAGTTTCCTCAACTAGCTCTTACTCTAGGGTTATATGCTATAGATATATCACATAAACTAACTTTACAAAGTGTTTATTTTTAGGTGATATATTCAAGTAATTATATAATAAATACTGATTTAATTGAAAGCTAATTTAATTGAAAGCTAAAATCAGAAAAAAAAACCTACACTTCTCTGCTTACTCAAGGATATTTTATTTATACATCTCTGAACAATACTTTAAGGTTACAATAAACAAGGAACAAGAGACAATGAATATGCTTTCTTGGGATATTAGGATTTTTCATTTCCAAATGAAAAGATTCCCTTTTTAGCAATGACTTTTTTTTTTTTTTTTGGTAAGAATGTAAGTGTAGTACAGGCTTTCCTGGTGGCTCAGTGCTAAAGAATCTATCTGCCAATGCAGGAGACCCAGGTCTGATCCCTGGGTCAGGAAGATCCCCTGAAGAAGTAAATGGCAACCCACTCCAGTATTCTTGTCTTAGAAATCCTTTGGACAGAGAAGTCTGGCGGGCTACAGACCATGGGGTTGCAAAAGAGTCGGATGTGAGTTAGCGACTAAACAACAATAAAGCCCAGTACAATTCCATGGCCAAAACTAAATTTTAGATATGGCATAAAAACATTTGAGACTGTGAAAAAGGCATTCTTACTAACTTTTTTCTCTTTACAATTTATAAAGGAATTTATAAAGCATATATATTACATAAGTTTCCATACATTAAAAACACATACTCTTCTATTACGTTTTAAATATTTAATTTGAGCACTGTATTAATGTACATGAGAAATACACCTGAAGTGCTATTATATTTCCTAATTAGGAAAATATATCTACCTTTCATTCCTCCTTGATTTAAAAAATAAGTATGGTAAGTATTGTTTTGACTAATAGGGATCCAGGGCTTAATTGAAACACTATTTCCCCAGTGTACTGAGTAAATAAAGACAATTAAAAGAAGTAATATATAATGTATGAAGCACACTAATCAAATTTCTAAGAACGAAAGGACTATAATCACTTGTTAAACTAAAAATCTAATAGAAAAAACTAATAAAATAATTTTTTGTAGCAGGAGCACTGATTCTCTGATTTGTCACTAAAAACTGACAGAAATACTATTATAAACTTATGTAAAGAAAAGTAGGCGATTTGTGTGGTAAATCTAAGGTTAGTGGGTAAAGTTTACATTTTGCCAACATACTGCCATAAAATAAAGCAATTCTAGTGAAATACCCAGTATCAAGACCAGTAGAATAGCTCTACACCATAATAAATGAAAATAGTTTTAAAAAACAAAGAAATAAACACTGATGATTGTTGTACAGACAAAACTTAGATTGTATTATTTCACTTTTTTCCCCCTGAATGGACAATATTTTAGAAATGAAATATAGCACTGCCATAACAAATATAAGAAAAGGTCTGATTTCTCCCATTATTCTCTGAAGAAGCTGGGAATAAAATCTAGGCGTTTTTAACAGGAATTATCTACTTCTGAGAAAAGATGATCATATCAATCTATTTCCAGAAATAATATTATACTGATTAAAAATTATTGTTAGAAAACAAACTTTTCCATATCAAATACTGGAAAATACTACCAAAATATTTGTGCTCTTTAAGGAGCCCAGATTTATTAATCATTTATAAAATTGGGCATCCTTTCAAAATTAAAAAATGTTATCAATGACTGTAATCAAAATTTAAAACAAGCAATCAAATCAAGTAATCAGGGCTTTGTACACTTAAGCCCATCTTTCATTCCAGTGAGAAAAATTTCATTCAGGTACTAACTGGTAAAAGAGAAGGAGGGAAAATTCAACACTGTTTTACACTTCTGCTGGTATTCGCAACACAGAGAGGGCTTTTTCAAAAATATTCTTTAAAAAGAAATGCACTTTATGTGAACAAACTATATCTGGAATTAGAATGCAAAATCAGAAACTCTCTATATCAAGGTTTTCTCTGAGATTTATGTTAGCAGATTGTTGCAGAGAAGTGATGCTGGTCCTATGCAGGTCATCTGAAAATCTTTTAAGACCTCTTCCATTTTACGCAAATCTGTTTTGAAAGTTAAAGCAAACAAACAATGAAATAAGTTGGGAGTGGTGAATAACCTTTTACTCTGTAAAGTTTGGTCTCAGTGACTAATGAGCAGCAAAACCCCAGGAGAAAAGATAACGGATTATATAATATGAGCAGCACAGGGAGATTAAAGATTAAATTAAGTGATGTGACAAAATCACACAGCTAATTTGCAATGAGCCTCTTCTTAAACCCAGATGTCTTGACTTTTTGACTTCCAGATAGTATTCAATTTATCACTTGGAGTTAATTTTATAGAGTTCAGCAGTGAGTGAGTGAGTTAAAGTTGTTCAGTTGCATCCAACTCTTTGCGACCCCATGGACTATACAGTCCATGGAATTCTCCAGGCCATAATACTAGAGTGGGTAGCCTTTCCCTTATCCAGGGGATCTTCCCAACCCAGAGATCGAACCCAGGTCTCCTGCATTGCAGGCGAATTGTTTACCAGCTGAGCCACAAGGGAAGCCCAGAGTTTAGCAAGACAGAGGACAAAATAAACATATGGGGTTGTACCATTTATTCCATAGCATGCAGTACAGATTTTGGAGTTTGACTGTCTTGGTTTGAATCCAGGCTCTGCCTGTGTGCCTTCTCTGTGCCTCAGTCTCCTCACCTATAAACTAGGAATAATATTAACAAGAAGCTTTTCTGTCTCTCCAATGCTTTGAAAAACACTGAAATGCTGGTGCTCACAGGCTGCTCTTTGGTATGCCCACATAGACGCTTCTGGTGGCTGAACTGGATACTTACACTGAGTCAGTTATGATTCCATCCAAATTTATTTATGCCAGCTGTACCTATTACTATAATTAAATAAATTAACCAAATACACATATTCTAATAAAGTAAGTACAGAAAGAAAGTTATTTCTATAAAAGCTAATTTTACCACTCTGGAAAGATTCAATAAAAATGAGTTGAAAATAATGCTGATAAATTGGAGGAAGGCAAAGGAAATCTTAAAAATTAGTGACAAAAATCTGATAAATTTAATAGAAATCTGATTGTCTCACAAGGTCTTCAAGTTTTTAAAGAAACTGAACATGGAATTATAGAGATGATGTGTTATGAGTGTGGTTTAGGTCAGATAAACTACATGGAATTTCAAAACCAAATTTCTCACTGAAAGGAAAGGACTTGGCCTTTTTACTGAAAGCTTCCCATATTGCTAGATTTACTGTTTTTAATTGATAAACTACCTTGTTTTGCTCTGTCAGGTAAAAGATTTAATTAAACAAATAATCCATAGGATGTGCCTTGTACAAGGCTATAGAGAGTTCAAGAAATTCCAGACATGACCTGTCATAACCTAACTATTAGGATTATACAATCAAAATCAAAACACTGCCTTGTGCCTCTAGAGCAGTGGTCCCCAACCTTTTTGCACCAGAGACTGGTTTTATGGAAGACACTTTTTTCTACAAACTGGGGGTGGGGGTATGGTTTCAGGATGATTCAAGCATGTTAACACTTGTTGTGCAATTTATTTCTATTATTATTAAGATCATCAGGCATTAGATCATGGAGGTTGGGGACCCTGTCTCTAGAGTATGCAAGAAAATTCCAAATAGAAACTTTCAGCTTGCATGGGACCTTATAGGGCTTTAAAAAAAAAGAGGAAGAAAGAAAAGAGCCAACATTTATTGAATGTATACTATATTGGATGTATCCATCCCAAAGGAAAATTAGTCCTGAATATTCATCGAAAGGATGAATGCTGAAGCCAAAACTGCAATACTTTGGCCACCTGAAGTGAAGAACTGACTCATTTGGAAAGACCCTGATGCTGGGAATGATTGAAGATAGGAGGAGAAGAGGATGACAGAGGATGAGATGGTTGGCTGGCATCACCATATCAATGAACATGAATTTGAGTAAGCTCTGGGAGTTGGTAATGGACAGGGAAGCCTGGCATACTGCAGTCCATGGGGTCGGAAAGAGTCGGACACGACTGAGCGACTGATCTGATACTGATGCTATACCCCAGATATTTTTCTAAGTGTTTTCTCATATTTCTCTATGACATATAAAATGTCATAGAAATATGTAAGTGCACATCAAAACCAACCTCATTATTAACCAATCTACTGGAAGGAAAATGTTCTAACCTAAAACAAAGGAAACAAAGATGCAATATAAATACCCTAGAACACAACAGCTAACTAAAGAAAATAAAACAAGGAGCACTCATTACCCAAGGTAAGGGCTGGTATGGAGGACGAGAAAGCAAGTTACGCTGTACTAATAATATTATTCATAAAAAACTGAAATTCAAATTAAAATCATTACATTACACTTAATACCCTATACTAGTAAGTTTAAGCACTAGTTCTTATATTTAGCTTATCTGTGACATATTCTTTTTCACCTCCTTAGTCATTTTTCACCTTTTTCTGCTCTGCTTCTGCAAAAAGCTAATTTATATCAGTTTCATCCAATGGCTCCTTTGTCCCCTGGCTTCTGGTCATGCTCATCTAACATAAGGTATTAGCAAAAGAAACAGTACAGAAGCTGCCTGCCAATGCAGGAGACATAAGGTTCAATCACAGGGTCGGGAAGATCCTCTGGAGAAGGAAATGGCAACCCACTGCAGTATTCTTGCCTATAGAATCCCATGGACAGAGGAGCCTGTGGGCTATGGACCATGGGGTAGCAAACAGTCAGACACGACTGGGCGACTAACATACATCAGCAAAAGAGGAGAGATGCAAAGAGTGAGGCCAAGCTGTTTATTCCTCAGTCACAGGTTAGTAGGGGTATATTCCTCCACTGAAGGTCAGTTTCGAAACCATCTCCTACCTCTCCTAATTTCAGTGACCTCTTCCAGGTGGTGCAGTTGGTAAAGAATCTGCCTGTTAAGGAAGGAGACACAGTACATGTGGGTTCAATCCCTGTATTGTGGATACATCTCCTTCCTGACAGGAGATGTCAGGAAGATCTCCTGGAGGAGGAAATGGCAACCCACTCCAGTATTCTTGCCTGTAAAGTTCTATGGACAGAGGAGCCTAGCAGGATGCAGTCCATGGAGTCACAAAGAGTCGGACAAGACAGAGTGCAAACACACACACACACACACACACACACCACACTTTAGACATGGGATTGCTAATGGCTTCCTAATACTGCAGCCTTACAGTATTTCAACTGTTCCTTGTTCCTAATACTGCAGCCTTACAATATTTCAACTTTTCCTTGTTGGTTCCTTTTATGTCTACTCATTCTCCTGTAAATTTTATTGCCCTGTCAACGTCTCCTGCATTTTCTCCGTTTGAGTGTCTCATTGCTTTCCTATCAAGGCCCTGATGCTAGTTATTGGTAGCAAGAGTGGCCTAAGGCCTTAGACAGTCCACAAGGCATTTTGACATTGAGTTTCTCATGCTTGAAGAGAACAGGAGGGCCACCTAACAGGAAGTTTGTGAAATCCGAGTAATTCTATGCATGTGCTGGCAACCTGATTACTCAGATTATCACTGATGGTATCATAGAATGAAGTGCAGATGAAAGGAAGACTTTTGAAGCTGTGGTCTTTATTTGCTAAAAGGACAGCAGAGGTGTCTGTGTGAAGACTGTAGTGTTACATGGCTACTTCTGTTAGCCCAGAGGATTATATGAAGGAGAAAGAACAAATTGAAGGTCCTGAATGTTCAAGTTAGAATGGAGGTGAAAGAGTAAAATTCTGTTATCTTTAAAACACTCCTTATTTACTTAAGGCTCAGGTAAATAAGGCTGAAGATCAACTCCAGAATTTGATTTGAAGGGTGATGGGATTGCCATACTGAATACAATGGGCAAAACCAATACCATTAGGTCTTTTTCTAAATCTATTTTTAATAACTTTATCTATTTTTAAATCTACTGTCTGTGCTGGATTTTCATTGCTCTTCTCTAGTTGTGGCAACTGGGGCTGCCCTCTAGCTCCAGTGCATGGGCTTCTCCTTGTGGTGGCTTCGCTTGTTGCTGAGCACTGGCTCTGGGGCGTGTGGGCTCAGTAGTTGTGGCACACAGGCTTAGCTACTCCATGGCACATGAGATCTTCCCACACCCGGGATCAAACTGGCGACTCCTGCCTTGGCAGGCAGATTCCTCACCACTGGACCACCAGACAGGCCCACCATTAGTTCTTGATAATGGGATAACGATGGGGAAAGAGTGAAACACATGTTGATACCAGGTGATGAAATACTAAGGCTCAGAATGTTGAACTCCAAAAACCCTACAGAACCTGACTTGCCAGAAGACACATTTGTCTTCACCCCTTCCCATTCCATTCAAGGAAACCAACACTCACATAAATCAGCATTCTCATATAGTAAGAGGACTTCCAATTGGTTCAGAGAATGGCAGTTCTTTTCAGAACTCATTTCTATTACCATTCACAATCCCCAGGCTCATGACAAGTTAGATCCTAATATAGCCAAAGTCAAGGGATATCTAGGAGGCGACAACCTTATACACTGAAATAACTGCAAATCTTTACCAATTTTTGTCAGTAATAGTCCAGTTAGCATGTAAGGGAATGGATTGATTCTAAGGATTTCAAATCAAGAAGGTGAACTACAATGTTAGATCAGGCCAATTTATCTATAGGAACATTCATCTGGGATTTAGTATTTTATTGTCTTGAGCAGGTGGGAGTGACTGGTTAGTTGAACCTTTGATTCAATGATAGCTTACACAGTAAAAAAGTTGAAATGGCAGAATGTTCTCGGCATAGCAAAGTAAAATTCCAAAATCTCAAGAAAGTAAGAATATTAGAAAGGATCTATTACTAACAACAATACCCCACAAGAGCCAGTGGGACACCTCCTTCACCAAAGAATTACACTGGTAAGGAAATAACCAGCATGCTTGAGAAGCTTCCTGGTAACTGTCTTCTCTAGGCTGGAGAGAACAATGATAGATGTTGCAAACAGATCTGAGCTTCTTAATTTAATGGTATCTATTGTGATCTTCTGAGATGGCAGAAGCTATGTGGTAGAAATTAATTTCAGGAAGGTGAGATTACCTTAACAACCACAGGGATGGGGTGAAAATCAATGTGTTTTGTGCCACAGGGTTCTATGGAAATGGCTAATGGGTTTCAGATTCCCCAAGAATGAAAGACACTTAGAATACCAAGCTGCTAGCTGTCTTACATGGACGGAAACACTCTAGGTCTTGTGGGAAAAATTCAGTCACCATAGTGGGATTCATGATCTCTTAGCCACTGCCTAGACCTAAGTATATTCACATATCCAGAGTCACGTAATTTTAGGTGGAGACAAAGTCCATGAACCCGGCCATAGCTGTATGCTATGAATTTCCCTCATAGCCATTTCAGAACCACCTGTGGACGTTTATGACAGTGACTGTGGACTGGGAGAAGGACAATAACAAATCCTTCCACAGGTTATAAGGCAGTTGTATTACATTAGCTCTGAATTGCCATTAATCCCTGGAAACCAAAATATGACTGTGGCCCACCAGTCCCATAAGTGGGAGCTTATGGAGGCCAAGATATATATGGAGACTTCACCCGAGCCCATCTAACAGTACCATAGGAATAAGTGCACTCAGTAATGGAAAGAATCCTTATATCGGTTCCCTGACCCAGGGTAGGAGGGCTATTATAAAAAGGCAAGAACAGTGCTGTCTAATGCAAAATGAATCACATATATAATTTAAAATTTTCTAATAGCCGCATTTTTAAAAGGTGGAATTAATTTTCATAATATATTTAATAAATACCATTTCAACACATGGAATCAACCATATGTGTGTGCTCAGCGTCAGTCATATTGGACTCTCTGTGACATTATGGACCGTAGCCTACCAGGCTCCTCTGTCCATGGGACTTTCCTGGCAAAAGTACTGGACAGGGGCTGCCATTTCCTCCTCCAGGGGATCTTCCCGACCCGGGGACTGAACCAGTCTCCTGTACTGCAGGAGGATTCTTTACCACTGGGCCACAGGAAAGCCCACATGTACAGGTGCTTAATACCCACACATGCCTAGTGGCTACCACACTGGAGACCACAGCCCTCGAACTGTCACTTCTTCCAAGACAGTAAACTAAAACTGAAAGATGCAAGGGTGGTCATTCCTACTACAAACCCATTTAAACTCTTTGTCAGGCTAATGCAAGACCTAGATGGTTCCATGGATGAATGAAGATTTAGTTACACTAAAATGGCAAATACAGAGCAGTTTTAGCTATAGTATCTTTGTTGGAGCATTTTAACATAGTCCCTGACACCATGTATGGAACTACCAGCTTAATTTCTTTTAAAAGTAATTCCTTATCAATAAAGATAATCAGAAGCAGTTTGCCTTTACAATGCAGGGACAACATACTTTCACCATCTTACCCTAAGGCTAGGTCAACTCTCCTCTCTTTGCCATAATATAGGGCAAAGAAATCTTGTTCATCTTGACATCTCACATAACATCAACCTAGGGCATTACCTTCATGGTATTATTGGATTTGGTGAGCAGGAAGTAGTAAACACTAAAATGTCTCATTAAGATATATGCTGGAGGATAGGAGGTGATCTCTATGAAAAGTTGAGACACCTGCAGCACTGGTGAAATTTTGGGGGCCCAGCAATGCAGGCATGTGAAAACAGAGCCTCTACAGTAAGTGATAAGTTGCTGTACCTTGTACCTTTCATCATGAAGGAGGAGGCAGAAAATGTGGTGCCCCCTCTTTGAATTTCAGAGACAAGATATACTATGTTTGGGTATTCCGCTCTGATGCACGTATTCGATAATCCACAAGGCTGTCAACCTTGAGAGTGGACTGGGGCAAGAAAGGTATACTGGGACTGCAGTATACCTCTGCTGCAGTGAAAGCTGCCATGTAGACCTCTGGCTCTAGGATCCAGCAATGCCACGGTTTTTGGAAATGCATGTGTCAAGCAAAGATGGTGTGTGATGTAATTGCTACTGCAGGATCGGAGTGTAGATCCCCAATGGAGGAAATATACGTGATCGTCTCAGTAATGATCTGCCAATTGAAAAGTGCCTCCTAATTTGCTATTGGACTCTTGTTAAGACTGAGTATTAGGACATGAAACTCCAAATGACTGTGTGGCTCAAACTATACAAAATGAACTATGTGTTAATCTGATTCAATATACAAAATAAGATGTGCATAAGAGCATTTCATTATTAAATGAAATGGACCACACAGGTCTGGGAAGCCCAAGAATATAATTCATGAGCAAGTAGCTCACGTGTCTCTGATACCTGCCACTACTGCTTCACAATCTCTCACAATCTGGCCTCATGGGGTCTTCTCAATGACCAATTAACATAGGATAAAACTGCATGAACCAACCTGTGAATGGACTGCATGGCATTTGGTACTAGCTGCAACTATTGTACTAGAGGCCCAGTGAAGAGGGCTCTCTCTAAATCCTAGTGGTAAAAAGATAACCCCTCCAGCTGTACAGTTTGCATGTAAGAAAAGATAGATGAGGAAATGATAGATGGCATGGCCATATGGTTAAGGACTTGGAAAAACAAGACTGGAAGATTGGAGATAGAAGGTTTGGGGGAGAGTTATGCATATGTGCCTCTCAGAACTGGTACAAAGTGTGACAATATGGCATCTTACATGAATTCCCTCCAGACGGCATCCATTGTGGAGGAGGCTCTGAGTAGTCTGGAAAAGATTATGTGATGGGTGACTCAAAACAATCAGATAATCTATACTATGGGTATCAGATTCTTTACCTAGCTACCCTAGTGCCTGCTTAAGTGGCCCACGTACAAAGTGAAAAGAGGGGCAATGATGGAAACTCTACAGACTTCGACAACGTAGATTTCCCTCACTCTGTGACTAATTTAACTGCCACAACTGCTGATCCACCACCTTCCAATGCTGGGACCCTGATATGGCACTGTTCTCCAAGGGGATCAACTGTCAATTAGTGACTGGCGGATTACAATGAACTTCTTTCCACCTGAAGGAGGGAGAAATTTATTCTCATAGGAATTGATACATATTCAGGATATAGATTTACCCTCCCTTCCTTCGGTGCTTTTGTATGCTCCTCCTCACCTGGATGTAACAGAATGCCTTTAACAACCACTACAGTATTACTTAAAATATTGACTTTAAGCAGGAAATTCTTTTCAAGGCAAAGGAAATATAGCAATGGTCCCAAACCATTTCCAGATTTCACTAGCCATATCTCATGCCACATTATCCAGAATCATTTGGCCAAATGGAGTATACTGGCCCACAAGTGGCATGGTTTATGTATGGCTGCTAGCTAGGAGAAGTTTGAGTATGTTCTACAGGATATGATAAATGCCTAAAGTCATCTATCACCCCCACTGCCACAGAGCATAAGTTTGATTACAAAGAGGTAGTAGTGGCCACAATACATCAAATAACCCATTTAAAGGGTTTTTGCTTCCTGTGCTGAAACCTTGGGATTGCTGATTTTGGAGATCTCAATGCCCAAAAGTTTCCACCAGGGACCAGAGTTCTGTTACTATTTTATTGAAAGCTGAGACTGCTCCCTGCCTATATGGGGCATTTCAAGCTGCTGAATTAACAGAAAGAGAAGTAGGCTGGTAAATTTTCCAGATTACCAAAATGATTTGGGGTTGTTGCTATATGATATGGGCAAGGACAACTAAGTTAGAAGCTCAGCACATTTATTGGGACACCTCTAACAAAAACTTGTCCAATAATTCTGGTTATTGAAAAGCTATAGTAATCCAAGGAAGAAAAGGTCCCCAAATAATCATAATGTTTAGGAATTAGGCTGTGGATCACCTATCAAAGAACCTTGGACAGCCCAGGTGCTAGGAAAGTAAGGGGAAGATGGAATCAGCAGTGGATGAAGAAAGGTATAATGACCAACTTGAGCTTTTTGATCAGTTAGAGAAGCATGGACTTTGGCAGCTATGTTTTATGCTTCATCTATTATAAACAGCATTGGTGATGGCTAGTATTTCAAATTCAAAGTATGTCTGAGCTGATATCACACCTTAATAAAGCAGTAGGTGGATGACACCCATTTGTCCCTTTCATAAACTCCCCTTATTAGGCAATTTGAGCATATTTATTTATATATCTGCAAAAGCCATAACTTAGTATACCAAATTGCAAAATCATAATGGTAATTATAGAGACATATCTTTTTTTTGAACCTTAAAGTAGCAAAGTATTTATTTACAAAATTTACAGTTTCATAGGGAATGACCTAGCTGTGAAGTGGTTAGGGCTCCATGTTTTCACTGCAGGGTCACAGGTTTGATCCCTGGTAGAGGAACTAAGATCTTGCAAGTCATACAGAACAGCCAAAAATAAAAAATTAGAGTTTCTTAGAAAAGCTTTGCTCTATGCACATAAACTTTATAATTATATTGAACCACATAAACTATGGTGTCTGGCCATGCCAAAGGCAACGTAAGGGGCTTACTTCTGAGCACCATCATCCCCCCCCCTCACTCCACTAGACATCAAACAGGAGTCCCTAGATGAGCCATGCCGAATATGTGCAAAGAAACTGAGTGTAGCTTCCCAGCTCAGTCTAATACAAAAACCAAGGTGTCTTGACTTCTTAGACACTACCCACAGGGATAAACCTCTTAAAAGAGCAAAAAAAGAAATCAAGGAAACAGAAATTGAGATGAAGGTTAAATGCCTTCTGGAGGCTTCACCAGACAATGAACCTTCCAGAAGCAATCTAGCAATCACTAGGTAGAGTAAATGTATACATCAAACCATGATACTTAAAACAACACAATTTTGTAAATTTTGTAAAGAGTGAAATACATGCTTACAGCTATATTTTTGCCTCAACTTCATTCCCATGGAAAGCTATGTTTTGTATTAATATAATCCTTGGTTAACTGACTAATACTTTAATAAGCCAGAGCTCATGGCCAGCTAAAGGAAATAACTGTCAGGTCTTAAAAGTATCTTTCAGTAAAGAATACTTCTTATAATAAAACAATACCACTTTAATATATAATTTTCATAGCATAATTTCTAAATAAAATATAATGTGTCATGGTTGGAAACTGCCTTAAGTCAGGGAAGAGTATAAAGCATATACTTAAAATATTTTAATATTTTAATATTTCATCAATTTATTTTTTAATCGAGTTAATGTCTAGAATAGTTTTACATATTTCACATTCATGTTAAAAAAACTGGGTAAAGTCTTAAGGATTAATAGGAAAAATGTAAAGAAAGATAATACAAGCATTATCTCACAACCCACAGTACTCTGTCAATTTGTCAATGTAGATGAAAATATCACTTTCATGATATCTTCATATTAAAATTAAATTTTAATATGTCATTATGAACAGAAGGAGCATATAAAACTGACTTGAGAGTATTCTATATTAATTTTCCACCTTTAACTTCTTGGTTATGGTAATTCATGCTAAAATTCAAATGAAATTCATTCAGATTTCTAATCATTCTTTTGCTTTTATGCACTATATTCTGGCATTTAAAAAAATCAAACAGTCTAGATTTTTCTAATGATGATTTATAGAGAAGCAGAGAAAAGTTTCAGAGAGCATCCAGTGACTATAGTTTGAAAGTTAAAGAAACAAGGAGAGTTAAAATGAAATATAAAATACCCTCACAGCCAATTTTCTAATGAACATAATATTTTCAAGTTTAAAATAGTTATATTTGACAACCTTTGAAGTCCCAGCCCAGGTACTCTATCAGTCAAAAAAATCACAGCTTTCCTCTCCTCTATGCTAACATCAACATTTTTTTACTGGGTTTTCCATTATTCTGGATTAACCACAATTACTTCATTAATAACTATAAAATTTAAAAATTATAGAAAATTTATGTAACAGCTGTTTTCATCAATGTCTTAAAACTCTTCAGTTGAAAGTACTCCTTTCTGCCAAGTCTATAAATCTAAAAAAGGAGGGCCAAATGCATCCTGCAAAATCTGTCAGTTATTCAATGTATAAAAAAAAAAAAAATCTACTACATTCTCAGCTATGTACCAAAGCTATAAGTTACTTTGAATTATTTTGTAGCACACTTCTGAATTCCCACATCTTAGTTTTCTTCTTAAAGAGCTGGTGGCACTTACCAGAGTGGGTCCTGAGGTGTCCTGTGAGGGCGTCCCTTCTTCTACAGGCATAGCTACAGAAAGGACATTTGAACGGCTTCTCTCCAGAGTGTAACTTTATGTGTCTCAGAAGGTTGCCCTTCTGAGTAAAAGAAGCTCCACACTGGTTACAATGAAAGGGACGTTCACCTGCAGAAGGGTAAAGAGGTAGGGAAGATCAAGTAGGTTATGTGCCAGTGACTAATTGGATCTACAATGTTAACCAAAGCTAGTTTTCTGTGCTGAGAATGTCCATCTCCCTCCTATGTCATCTAAACCTTTATCTTCCTCAAATTTGCTTTGCTAACACCAAAGTTCCAAACTTTAGGTCAAATGCCATTTCCTTTCTTCATATAAATTTTACAAGATTCTTGTCACTGACTGGAAAGAACAACAATCAGAACATTGGCCACTGGTTGAACAAATAGGCGCCATCAATTAACTGGTATTACAGGTTTTTTTACATACAGTATTTCAAACCACAGGATGGCATTACTAATTTTGCATTAATAACTTCAATTTACAAATAAACAAATGGAAGTTCAAATATCAAAGCATCTGATTATAGCCACAGATAATAAGTACTGGAGTTGATCATGACTCTTGGTCAATCTGACTGCAAAATCTTGCTCTCTTTATTGTACCATGTTATTATCTCTTAAAAAAAAAAAAATGACTGAAACTTTGAGCTGAAAAGGACCTATAGTCTAACTCTCTAGTTGATCATTTTCTTATCAGGGGGCCAAAGAGATTCAATGAATGAACTGGGTTACAAAGCTCATTACCACAAAAATCTCAAAATAGAGCTGAGGTCTATCGATTTACCCAGTCACTAACAATAAAACCTGTGGCAAAATTTCCTGATAGAATCAGAGAAAATCCAAAGAAAATTATTCGTCCAGATATTTCCTGTACATATATTCTCTTTTTCTTGTGAAAATATCTTATTCGATGGGAACACTTTCTACTATTACTGATATTGCTCTAAAATTGTTTAAGCCAGAATTATCGATTGTCAACCAACAGCCATCAACTGGCTGTCAACAGAGTCATCAAAGGTAAAAACATGTAGTTTGGTGAGGGTGTGAAACTGGCAAGTAGGATCAAACTAATAACATCACCAAACCATCATGAACTACTCCCTTTAAATATGTCTATCTTAAGATAGACATAAAATTATAAATATGTAAATAATACATATGTGTTAAAACTCAACACTAGAATAAGAATTAAATTAAAAAACAATTCCCTTTTGGTTGAACTAGACCATGTCTGTACTTGAGGTTAGATAATGACTATAATTTTAATAGTTCTCAAAAAATTTTACACTGAATTGTCAAGTTTCTTATCCTTAGCTGAAACATTCATAATAACAGTGAATAATGAAACTACAATATATTTGGGGGAGGACTTTCAAATAATACAAACTCAATGATTCTTTTTATTAAAGAAAGCTAGGAGGGATAAATAAAATAAACTATGGTCACCTTCTAGCAGTTCCCACTGCATTCTATCATATAGATTATAAAGCCTAAAGAAAAACTGACAGATCAGATGTATCTTAAATTCTGTAATTATTGCTCATTCTGGAATGTAATGAGATATATTTAAAAAAAAAGTAACCTCTGTGTGTGTGGGTAGCAAAATTTTAGGTTTTTTCTTTGGACATCTTATGATGTAAGCTTACAAAAAGTCCCTATATTTATGATTGAAAAAGAATTATCCACAATGTTAAAGTTGCCTTAAATTTTATCTAGTTTAATTTCTTTGATTCATTTGGTAAAACTGAAAAATTGGCACTAAATACATGTTAAAATGGAGACATTTAACCTAAAACCTCTCATATGATATCTTATAAATTAAAAATAAATCTAATTTTGGTAAATCATTTTTTAAATTTTATACACACAGACATACACACATATAAAACTTAATTCTTTGACTTTTTTCAATGGAATAACAGCCTAAAGGTTTTTAAAATCAGAATATTCTACTCCCCACTCATGTCATGGAATTAGTAATAAAAAGGAAAGAGGATTTTATTATTGAGATTAACTTTTTAGAGTAAAAAAATAGCAAATGCAAATTACACATTTTAATAAATATATTTGATTTAACTTTTGAAATCTAAGGTTTCCCAGGCAATAACAAATTAGTACTCAATAACTTTAAAACAAATTAATATTTTGAACAAAAATACCTGAAACCACAATTGCCTTGGGAAGATACTCCTAGTAGAATACTAAATTTAATTTTATTTAAGCCTCCTACAATCTTTGAGTTGAAATATTTTAAAATCCCTAATTTAGGTTACTGAACTCATCATTCAAAATAATGCTAATCTGAAAAATAACAGTAAGGATCACTTTTTAAAAATAACTATTAATTCACTTAATTATGAGACTAATGACAGGGTAATTTAGTTGTTACATTTACAAAATACTCCAGATATCCTCAAATATTTTTAATAAGAATTATTTCTGTATTTATATGATCATCTTAAAGGGGTAGGAGAAATGTCTAATTATAGCCAGAAACATTGCCCTGTTGCTGAGTAAGTCTTAGTGAGCAGGCATTTGCTAATTCTGTTCCCATGGCCATGGGAAGGGAAGAAAGAGGCATGAGGAAGGTAATGGTCATGAGCCCATTTTTGGTAAGAGGAAAGAGACTATGGCAATAATGCACTTTGATTTCAAGCAAATGAAGCTTTGAGAAATAATGATTTTCCTGGCTTACATCTTATGTGTAAAATTACCTGATAATTAACTAAAAGGTTCAGTTGACTAACTATATTGTCTATGTAACTTGAAACAATACATCTCAGTTATTTTTTAATAATTTGATTTTCTTTTAATACATAGACTGAATCAGTCCTTTTCAAGTTGGTTTAAATATATATTAAACATTACATATTGTCTAAAATATATATATTAATCACATTCTTCACAAGTAAACAAAAACAACTTTCAGGAGATATTTACAAACTTACTAAACATATCATTAACACTATAGAGTAAATTCAATTCAAAAACATTAGGTAGGCTATTGTATCTGTGATAATCTTCCAATGGGTAGGCACCGAAGTCTGTATTAAGAACTCTGGATTCAGGAGAACAATTAAGATGTAGTCATGTAGCCACATTATTGTTCATTTCCGTCCTAAATCTGTTTCTTTTTTTTTTTTTAATCAATGTACTCATCTAGTCAAGGACCATTTTTATTCATTGAATGAAGTTATCTACTATTCTTATAATGGAATAAATTATATTTCAATATTTTATGTATTTTCATAAACACATTTCTAGATCTGAGTTTATTCAATTGAAATGCAAATATACATGCATCAGTTTACTTTGGTGAATCAAAGGCAGAGGGTATGCCTGTGTTGGCTGGAACCACCACCTACAAATACGAAAAATCCCAACTATGTGTAGAGAGGGCCTTGGAGTAAGAGAATGGTTCCACAAAGCTGCAATGGACAAAATATGGTGTTGAAAACTTAAGTTACAAAGATGAGAGTACTCTACCTCAAAGAGAGGCAAAATTAAGAATATTCTATATTTATAGTGTTTGTATCAACTTGTGTTCATGCGTGAATTGATTTACTACCCCTACTTCTTTTCCTCTCACTTCATTCCCAGTGAAGAGTGCCTGGAGTATCCGATGACAATATTACCTGATTACCTACTAAAGTAGCAATACCAAAGAGGTAACACCAAGCCATTAATAAGGCACTGGAACTGACACTTTAGTAGAGCATGAAAGAGGAAGAAAAAGAAGTGAATTAGAGCTGATACTCCATGTCATTTGAATAAACTGGGTGATTGTGTATTTTTTCCACTATCAATTTGATATTAGACATTCTGTGAGCTAAAAACACAGAAGCCTATGTTTCTCAAAGGGATTTAAGGATTGAAGACAGTGTCTTTTATATTAGCAAGCTATAAATAGTTGGTGAAAGGGGGAAGTTCTAAAATGAAGATAGTTCATCAAATTAAGGAGGAAACATTTGCTTAATGTCTATATTTCAACTTCATTTTTTGCCAATCTAAAGAAACACAAATAGACTTTCTATTCTCACAGTGCTAAAATGGAATTGAAAATGTCATGACCCACTAAGACACATAAACTGGGTCATCAGAAATACACATAAAAATGGCTAATTTAAAGACACATCACAATTTCATGGTTAACAATGTGTCGCAGGAAGCCCAAGCACCTCTATGAATTGTTAGTAATTTTTAACAAAAAACCACCCAGATCTGAGAAAAGTGTAAAAATTTCCCAATACTCTAATAAATATTTATTAGTATTAAAAATTCATAGAGTCCCAAGAAAATTTTTTAGAAGTCTGTTTAGTTTATTTTCCTTGTCTTTACCAACTGAGTGAATCCTATAATTCCAGGACTCATGGAAATCTGTGTAACTATTTAGAAATAGTTTCCTGGTGGCTCAGACGGTAAAGCGTCTGCCTACAATAAAGGAGACCGGGGTTCAATCCCTGGGTCGGGCAGATCTCCTGGAGAAGGAAATGGCAACCCACTCCAGTATTCTTGCCTGGAAAATCCCACGGACAGGGGAGGCTATAGTCCATGGGGTCGCACAGAGTCGGACACGACTAAAGCGACTTAGCACCAGCAGCAGCAGCAACTCTACTTTATAGTAAATATCGAATGGACAGTACAGTAGGTGGGTAATTATTTCTGCATATAAACCAAAAATCCTCCTGAAAGTCACTGTAAATACACTGAAATATCAATTAACCTAAATTTTCAACAGAGTACACTCAGATTTTTTTAATGTTCTTAACTCAGACCAAAAAAGGTTTACTAAAAATGTTACAAAAATTTTTTAAATATATTTTTCAGCTTTAAAATGAATACTATTTGCAATTCAACTGTAAAGTCACTCTACTAATTTTATTTAGTTTCTACATTGCTAGATGTGAGACGGAGACATCCCAAAGTGTGTTATTTCCCTCAATATAATCTCTCTGAGATGACGGGTGTATCATAACTTTGCGGATCTCTTCTTTTAGAACTGCAGTTAGAATAACTTCATGAGCATAGAAACGAAGTAGACTCATATTTTAGAGTATTTTTCTTTCTTCTTACCAACATCATACTTAGCTTGATCTTTTAATTTTATCCATGAGGCATTTCCAACAATTAAAAGAAAAATCATCTTTACTAGTAATACAAATATTACTATAAATTCCAAAAAATATTTTAAAAATATGGTGCTATTTAAAAAGGAAATTCAAAACAAAAAGTAAAAATGTAACTGACTGTATGATTGGATAAGAGTGTAGGCCCTGAAGTTGATGATTTCAATTAAGGTAACAGTGATTCTAATGTGTAGTTTTTCATGATAATGAAACTATCAGCCTTAGAGTACTGATATATGAAGCACAGAATATTTGAACAAAACCACTTTGGACATCAGGAAACACTGAGTCTAGCCTCAAAATGCTCTTAACTACATAAGGGATGATGGATAAGTCACTTAACTGTTTTGGGCTTCATTTTCTTCATGAGTAAATGAGAAGTTTGGACTAAGAAGATGTCAATGTCCCCAGGCTCTCTTGTGTTTTAAACAACTACTTACTAAACTGATTACTTAGAAGTCTTTTAAATCAATGTCTTTACTATGATTCTCTTCCAAAAGAGCATCATATTTTAAAATTCAGAGGGTATGACTTATTACTGCTTTGCACTATAATGCCTCTCTGAATTGTAGTTAAAGCTATCATTACCTTTATATCAAATTTCATATGAATTTGAAACTTTTTAAGAGTCAACGATCCACCTACCTTATCACAGTATCATTTCTTGCATTTACATCAAAAAGAACTTAAATCTTTTACCAAAGGATTTAAAGAGATTTAAATAAGGTCTTGAGTCTCACTGAGTTGGTTTTTCAAGTTACTCAGATGTCTAAAAGTATATTAATCTGAGGTCCTTTTCTTCACCTCATTCTATGATTACACATTTCTACCACCCATTGTTAACATTCTACCCTATGTTATCTCCTTGCAGGAGTTATAGTTAAAAATTACAGGGAAAGGGTGACATCCTGGAACTGGGGAAAATAAGTTTCTGCCTCATACACAGATCCATGGAAGGCCAAGACTGATTGAAAATTGTATTTCAAGAAGTTAATTAGATAAGGTGAAAATGATCCACTGTTATACAAATGCATGAGGACCACATTATAGGATAAACGTTTAGCTAGCAAATTCTATTCTCTGCCCATGGGTATGGTAAAATACGTATAGGAGTACAAAAAGATCAAGTTACACAATGAAATTCTCCTATACCTTTTGAACCCTCATCATATTATTGCTATATTAAGAACTGTGGAAACTGAATCCCAAACTTCTTTTTGAAATGCTATTCAGATCTGAAGGCTGGAAGTCAAGACCCAGGCTACTTGCTGCTTTTCAGCAATCCAATACTAGCAGAATTCTGAAAAAGGAGTTTCACCATTGCCACCCCTGAATAAAAAGGAAAGAGAATAGATGTCAGGTAATATCAACATCAGATGTCACAGGCAGTCATCAGGTTATTCTTTCAGCTGCTTACCAGTGTGACTCCTTTTATGTACCATAAGCACATTGGGCCCAATGCAAACCATGCCACAGACGTCACATTTCAGTTTACCATTCGGAAGCCGGATTCCTCCCTCGCCTTGAAGCTCCTGGACTTTCCTGTTGTCTGCCACCTCGCTGCTTTCAATTAGGGGTTCTTCTAGGCTGCTACCCTCATCATGGCCCCTGATCTCATCTTCGCGGCTCAGGGGTTTCCTGTCACACTCTTCATCACTCTGCATTTCTAGCTTTACTGAATTTGCTGTAATTTAAAGAAGAAAGGAAGACACTTTGAGTGCATGTTATGTGTTGTCACCTACCTCTCTTTCCCACACGTTGCCATTCTATTAATGGCTGGAAATGCTGCAGCATACAGCATATTCTCTACAGAATAAAGTCCATCCCTCATGCAACATTATACGTGCTTTGCTCCAAGGTATTCCGGTGAAGCTTCGGTATGAACGTGAAGATGACCTAGGGAAGCTCAAGGTAAACAGAATGATGCTTGATTTTTACACACGTGTTTTTCTTTAACTCAGGGATGCGCTTTTTAAGCAAGTCCTTAAACAACTGGTATTGTTAGACTTTTGAGTTTGTCACTAAGGTGACTGAGATAGGATTATGAAAAGGACAAGATGAGATACTACTTAACCCACTGAGCTACACCTCTTCTTAACATAACTACACACACACACACACACACACAATTCATAGTCTCTGTTTTCCATTAGAGCACTTGTGTAAACCTGCCTTTGAAATGAGCAAGAGAAACAACTCGGGATATTAAGCCAGCAAATGTCTTAGACACATGAAGTCACCAAGGCAAGGCAAATGTTCTAAAAATCAGACTAAATACATACAGTCAGTTGAGAGCTATATAGATGAAGGACAGAGTGCACAGAACTCACATGCTCCTAAGCGACTCTGTTTTTTTATTTCCTGTGTGAAAAAAGTTCTCTATAGAACATATTAGTCTGCAAATCAAAGTATTCCATCTTTAATCTACGCACACCAAAAAGCAGTGAATGACAGGAATGGCATAGCATGCATGCACGCACTTGTGACTGTTAAGAAATTTAATGCCTTCTGTTTGCTGTTTTTGGATCATCCCACAGAAAAGTTGGAATTTTGTTAGCACAGCCCTCATGCTGGATTGCTGACAGAGTCCTTTCACAGAGCAGAAGCAAGCTTTAAGAGAATACCAGGTTTTACCCACTGATCTTGAAAATTTCTCAAGAAACCATATCAAAGTTACTAAGCAAAACAAATTATTTGGTATTACTTGAATAGAGGAAATATTTTCATAAAAAGGAAGTACATTTTTTTCTCACTGCAATTGTTTTCTTAGAGAAACCACCCCTTCTCTGCCTCTTTCTTAGTTCTTATGACAGGTAGCACGTACTATCAAAATGACTCCTCCATATTCCCTCCATGGAACTCCCCTGTGAACCACAGGCAGTGTGGTACAACATGGGGATCACTACATTTAGTTAGGAGAACTGGCTTTGACATTTACTGCAGCATAATCTTGAACCAGTTATTTAACCTCTGAATCTTATGTCTTTCATTTACAAAGTGGAGATTAATTCAGATTACAGAATCAAGTTTAAGCACAATAGTTTAGCTATTAAGAGCAAAGTTTCTAGCAGTGGCACTTAGTATTATAGAAAGAGTGTCACGTTGTGCATATTACTAAGCTCTCCATGTTCTCCACAAAATCGGGATGATAATGGCACCCACTTCCTAGGACAGATGTAAGCATTAAATGTCTAAATATAAAAAATGGGCTTACTATTATTTTTCTTTGGAAAAAAGTGTTCTTTTTATTCCATAAAGCTTTTGTAAAGATCAATTAACTTAACAGTACATAAACTGACTTAAGAACTACCAAGAGATATACAGCCTTCTTGCCTCATCTCTAATAGAATATATATATCTTGGGTTTTACCATATTTACAAATTAGCACTGCTTTCCTGGGTTTTGAGCAGAGTATGGAAAATATTTTTCCATCTTAATATTTCCAATATGCTATGATATTTGTGGCATATGAGAGGAATTTCAGGTAGTATTCCCTGAAGCATTTTAATTAACTGATTAAGAATTTTCTTTCTTTAAAGGTATTTTCTTATAAATTTAAAGAATTCTTTAACAGAGTAACAAAAAATTGATCATCATAAAGGACTAGATTTGGAAAAGGCAGAGGAACCAGAGATCAAATTGTCAACATCCACTGGATCATCAAAACAGCAAGAGAGCTCCAGAAAAACATCTATTTCTGCTTTATTGACTATGCCAAAGCCTTTAACTGTATGGATCACAACAAACTGTGGAAAATTCTTAGAGATGGGAATACTAGACCACCTGACCTGTCTCCTGAGAAATCTGTATGCAGGTCAGGAAGCAACAGTAAGAACTGGACATGAAACAACACACTGGTTCCAAACAGGAAAAGGAGTACGTCAAGGCTGTATATTGTCACCCTGCTTATTTAACTTATATGCAGAACATCATGAGAAGTGCTGGGCTGGATGAAGCACAAGCTGGAATTAAGATTGCCAGGAGAAATATCAATAACCTCAGATATGCAGATGACACCACTCTTATGGCAGAAAGCGAAGAACTAAAGAGCCTTTTAATGAAAGTGAAAAAAGGAGAGTGAAAAAGTTGGCTTAAAACTCAACATTCAAAAAACGAAGATCATGGCATCTGGTTCTATCACTTCATGGAAAATAGATGGGAAACAATGGAAACAGTGAGAGACTTTATTTGGGGGGGCTCCAAAATCACTGCAGATGGTCACTGCAGCCATGAAATTAAAAGACGCTTGCTCTTTGGAAGAAAAGTTATGATCAATCTAGACAAGATATTAAAAAGCAGAGACATTACTTTGCCAACAAAGGTCCGTCTAGTCAAAGCTATGGTTTTTCCAGTAGTCACATATGGATGTGAGAGCTGGACTATGAAGAAAGCTGAGCACCAAAGAATTGATGCTTTTTGAACTGTGGTGTTGGAGAAGACTCTTGAGAGATCCTTGACCTGCGAGGAGATCCAACCAGTCCATCCTAAAGGAGACCAGTCCTGGGTGTTCATTGGAAGGACTGATGCTGAAGCTGAAACTCCAGTACTTCGGCAACCTGATGTGAAGAACTGACTGATTTGAAAAGACCCTGATGCTGGGAAAGACTGGGGGAGGGAGGAGAAGGGGACGACAGAGGATGAGATGGTTGGATGACATCACCAACTCAATGGACATGAGTCTGAGTAAACTCTGGGAGTTGGTGATGGACAGGGAAGCCTGGCGTGCTGAAGTCCATGGGGTCGCAAAGAGTCAGACAGGACTGAGTGACTGAATTGAATTGAACTGAGCTGAAAGGATTAAAAATGAAAATTATGTCCTTTTCTACCTAAAGGTCACCCATTCCTCAGTTCTGGTCTCAAAATCAACCATCATCTTTGTCTTCTATTTAGAACTGTGTGTGTACATGTACGTATACCCATGTGTATACACAGATCACTCTTTTTACACAAATTGAGCTGACTTTAACTTTCCTTTCTTCAGTTAATAATATCTGTTCACTATTTTCCACATTAGTACAAAGAAATCCAGGCTGCTCAGGCGGCTCAATGATATAAAGAATCCTTTGCAGGAGCTGCACAAGATGTCGGTTCCATCTTTGAGCTGGGAAGATTCCCTGGAGAAGGAAATGGCAACCCACTCCACCACTCTTGCCTGGGAAAACCCATGGACAGAGGAGCCTCGTGGGCCCATGGGTCACAAAAGTGTCAGATACAACTGAGCAACTGAGCACATAGGCACAAACACAGAAATCTACACTGTTCTTTTCTAATACCTGCATAAAATCTATTTTACAAACATAATTTATTCACCCAGGCTATTGAGCTTATTTCTTTATTGCTATTATAGATATTATTCTATAATATACCACACGAAACTGTTAATCTGGTAAAAATTATTTTACTTTAGACTTTTAATCTGCATTTTTTATTGTGAATGAAGTTGGGTATCTTTTTCATGTTTAAATATGTCCTCTTTTTTTTTTTTAGAAATGCCTATCAAAATTCTTTGCCCATTTTTCCACTAGGTTGTCAGCCTTTCTCACTGAATTTAAATGCTTTATATACTAAGGAACTTAGCCCTGTGTATGATATGTTTTGCAAAAACTTTGGTATATCTTTTTACTCCAGGGTATTTTTTTGGCATGAATGTTAAATTTTTTACATTTTGAATTTTAACATTTTTGTTAAACATAACATATTTAAGCCATAACAATTATGACTTCTGGATTCTGTATCTTGCTTCAAAAGTTTTTCCATATTCCGAGAAATTCTTCCATTTTTTTCTGAGAAGGAGAACTTTTCTAATCAGTGTAAAAATACTACCGGTTACCCTACATAGTCCCATGTTGCATTTGTAACTGTCACATAAAGGAAAAATTAAGAAAGAAAGAAAACAAATGAAAAATATGACTTAATGTAGCATGATTTCATATACCAGCCTGTGAGCAAATATTCCCGCACATTAAAGTCATGTACTAAAGATCACAAATTTCACGGCAATGCTATCACTTACATTCTTGAACTAGTCAACATCTGATAAGCTGCCTTTAATGAGTATAAAGTCTACCCACATTTCATTTCGGGAACTGAAGAAATGTATATTTAAGAGAAGTTAAGTCTGAATATACAGACCTCTTCAATTTTAAAATACTACAAAATTATGACTTGATGGTCTACTAAATTATCTCTTCCCTAGTGAGACTATTAGAATCTGGACAGTAGAACAACAGTAAACATTAGTAAAAATGTCATTTAACAATTTATCAGGGCTTCCCTGCTGGCTCAGTGGTAAAAGAATCCACCTGCCAATGCAGGAGACATGGGTTTGATCTCTGGGCCAGGAAGATCACACACGCAACAGAGCAGATAAGCCCAAGTGCCCAACTATTGAGCCTGTGCTTAAGAGCCCAGGAGCCTCAAATACTGAGCACCCACAGGCCACAACTACTGCAGCCTGTAAGCCCTAGAGCTCATGCTCTGAAACAAGAGATGTCATCACAATGGAAGCCCATGCATTGCATCGAGAGGGTAGCCTCTGTTGGCGGCAACCAGAGAAAAGCCCATGCAGCAACAAACCCAGAAGTAAAAAATAAATAAAATTTAAAATAGTTTAAAAAGTCCAATTTATGAGATATTACCATTATGGTTAAAACTTTCTTTTCTATCTACAGAAGAACATAGAGATGAATATCCAAAAGCATAGGTCTACTAGAACTAAATATAAAAGACGTGGTAAACTGTAGTAAGAAACTAAGATAGAAGGCTTTCTAAAGTGAACAATGCAAAGAAATAGAGGAAAATAATAGAATGGGAAAGAATAGAGATCTCTTCAGGAAGATTAGCAATACCAAGGGAACATTTCATGCAAAGATAGGCACAATAAAGGACAGAAATGGTGTGGAACTAACAGAATTAGAAGATATTAAGAAGAGGTGGCTAGAATACAGAGAAGAACTATACAAAATAGGTCTTGATGACCTGGATAACCACGATGGTGTGATCACTCACCTAGAGCCAGACATCCTGGAGTGCGAAGTCAAACAGGCCTTAGGAAGCATCACTAGGAACAAAGCTAGTGGAGGTTATAGAATTCCAGCTGAGCTATTTCAACTCATAAAAGATGATGCTGTTAAAGTGCTATTCTAAATATGCCAGAAAACTTAGAAAACACATCAGTGGCCACAGGAATAGGAACGGATAGTTTTCATTCCAACCCCAAAGAAGGACCATGCCAAAGAATGTTCAAACTACCACACAACTGCACTCATATCACATGCTGGCAAGGTGATGCTCAAAATCCTGCAAGCTAGGCTTCAACAGTATGTGAACTGAGAGTTTCCAGATGTACAAACTGGATTTACAAAAGGCAGAGGAACCAGAGATCAAATTGCCGACATCCACTGGACCACAGAAAAAGCAAGGGAATTCCAGAAAAACATCTACTTCTGCTTTATTGACTATGCCAAAGCCTTTGACTGTGTGGATCACAACAAACTGTGGAAAATTCTTTAAGAGATGGGAATACCAGACTATCTTACCTACCTCCTGGGAAACCTCTTACCTACCTCCTGGGAAACCTGTATGCAGGTCAAAAAGCAACACTTAGAACCAGACATGGAACAATAGACTGATTCAAAATTGGGAAAAGAGAATATCAAGGCTGTATACTGTTACCCTGCTTATTTAACTTATATGCAGAGTTCCCCAAGCGAACTGCCAGGATTGATGAAGCACAAGCTGGAATCAAGATTGCTGGGAAAAATACCAATAACTTCAGATATGCAGATGACACCACCCTTATGGCAGAAAGCAAAGAGTAACTAAAGAGACTCTTGATGAAAGTGACAGAGAGTGAAAGAGCTGGCTTAAAACTCAACATTCAAAAAACATAGATCATGGAATCCAGTCCCATCACTTCATGGCAAATAGATGGGGAAACAATGGAGACAGTGAGAGACTTTATTTTGGGGGGCACCAAAATCACTGGAGATGGTAACTGCAGCCATGAAATTAAAAGACACTTGCTCCTTGGAAGAAAAGCTATGACCAACCTAGACAGCATATTAAAAAGCAGAGACATCATTTTGCCGACAAAGGTTCATATAGTCAAAGCTAAGGTTTCTCCAGGATCCTAGTAAGGATATGAGAGCTGGACCATCAAGAAGGCTGAGTGCTGAAGAATTGATGCTTTCAAACTGTGATGCTGGAGAAGACTCAATGAGAGTCCCTTGTACAGAAAGGAGATCAAACTGGTCAATTCTAAAGGAAATCAACCCTGAATATTCACTGGAGGGAATGATGCTGAAGCTAAAGTTCCAATACTTGGGCTACCTGATGCGAAGAGCTGATTGACTGGAAAAGACCCTGATGCTGGGAAAGATTGAAGGCAGGAGGAGAAGCAGACAACAGACTATGAGATGGATGGTATCACTGATTCAATGGACATGAGTTTGAGCATATTTTGGGAGATAGTGTCGGAAAGGGAAGTCTAGCATGCTGCAGTCCATGGGGCTGCAAAGATTTGGACATAAGTTAGTGATTGAACAACAAAACTATAGTAATCTTTTCTCTAACAATATTATACTCTGAGGAATTACATGTTTGGCTTATATGAATATATATACTATTGCTATAGTAAATAATAATTCATATTCATTGATATAGTAAATCAATAAAATATAACACATTTAATATATACATGGCATAGATTTTTGCATAAATATGGTGAATGTGCTTATTCACTCAGTCATGTCCTACTCTTTGAGACCCCATGGACTGTAGCCCACCAGGCTCCTCTGTCCATTGGGATTCTTCAAGCAAGAACACTGGAGTAGGTTGCCATTCCCTTCTCCAGAGATTCTCCCTTCCCAGGGATCGAACCCAGGTCTCCTGCATATCAGGCAGATTTTTTTTTACCGTCTGAGCCACCATGGAAGCTAAATATGGTGGCCTATTGTACAAATAAAATTCCATTCTAATTAATTTTTAGCTCATCTTACCAAAATTAAGTTGAAATTCTAAGATAAAAGTGATTACTTAAAATGATCAGAATCTTAACTGTTAAATAAAATATTTTTCCTGCTCAAAGAACCTACAAGATATTCTCCTATTATTTATTTTTACTACTTAGGATTTTTCTAATTAATCTAGAGAATCTAATATTTTAACTATTAATGATTAAATTTGTGTTTGGTAAATGTATACTCTAAATTATAAATTATATAATGATTGTAGTTATATGAAGTCACTATAAGTTAATATCTGAATAAAAATCAAAGTACTAGCACTATCAAATTTTTGAAATTAAACTTTAATTCTTTATTATATAGTATTCCTTTTATAATTTGGTTAAAAGAAAGGCATTCTAATACATGGCTAATTTCTTCTAAGATAAGAAAATGTTAGTATAAATTAAATCTTATTACTATATATCAATAAGAAGAATTACTTATAAAAATGAAGATAAAAAATGAAGAATGTAAAATTCAAGCATATCCATGGGAAATTACACATTTTTTATATTGAGAAGCATTAAAAGTTTAACAGTTTAGTAAAAACAATATTTTGTCAGAATAATTAGCAATGAAAAAGCGATGTGAAATAAGATTTTAATTGATCTATTTCTTTGTTATTCAATATTGTAGCCACAAATAACTATAGGTGAATATTTTCAATGAAAAAATAAAATGTTTATTATAGGTATTTTTTTCTGTTTAACTTGAAGGAGATGATACAGTTCACAGTTTTAAATAAAGAAGAGTTGAATTTTAAAGTATCAAAAAAAGTTGCACTGATTATTTGTTACACTGATTCTTTTAGTACACTTGGAGGTTTGTAAACACAATTAAAGGATAATAACTGTTGATTGAAAAGATTTATAATCAATTTTATATAGATAAAGCTTTGAATATATTTCAGGATAAAATATTCCACATATATAGTTATGAAAAAAAATTGCTTCATGATGCAAACATGTTTACAGATTAAAGATTTATTCCCTTCTTTATGCTTTCCAACTACTATTCTTGAACTTTAGGATATAGCTTATAGATTCTATAAAAAATGTATGTTTTAATCACCTCCATTTACATGTGATCACCCCAATGCCAGAAGTAAAGATATTCACATAAGAGCTCTTATAAATGATTCCCAGGTCAGACAAATTTCAACAACAAAAGCTTCTTCAGTAACCATACTGGATTGTCTACACTAAGCCTTCATAATTATCAGTTTCAAGATACATACTACTGAGTGGATAAAGTTACACTGGACTTGTCTTAAATTCAGTAGCATGGTATTAAATAAAATTGTAACCTAATAAGGGTATTTACACAGCTAAACATATACAGATCATTGCTTTTAAAAAAAAAGGCAGAAAACCAAATGGGGAAAAATCATGCTGTTTTGTGAAGCTGTTGAAACACATTATTATAATTCAGTCTATTTCATAATGAAGTTTTCATTACCACTATTATCATACTTTAAAAACTAAAGACAATTCAAAATCCAAATGTATACCACTTAAAAATGAAATGCACAATGATGTTACATACATTAATAGATGTCACACAGTAGAGCTCATCCACTTCAACCAATAAGACACAAGGACCAAAATGAAATCTGTTTAAAACTCATTGAATTTTTATACAAATAATTATTATGTGCCTAATATTGTGTTGCCCAAAAATTTGTTCGCCATCAATGCTTTGCTAAAATTGATTATGAAGGTTTAAGACTAAAAGCTGAAGAATATGTTTCATTTAAATAAGAAACCTGTATTAGCAGGATGGTATGTACCCAGCTCAAGAAAGATTTTATGAGTAAAAAGTACAGGAAATATTTTACTAGCATGTAATTTTGTTATATACTGAATGTATTGACCTAAATAGTACATAAATGTGAAGAGACTTTTCCTTAGAAATCCCTATTTTTTATTAACTCAACCAAATTACCCACTTATGTAAGATGGTAAGAGAGCATATGATTTTGCAATGTCTGGCACTTGATGGCTTCAAATAAAATTCTCAGCTTTTAACATCTGGGGGAAGATCATTTTTTACACACATAGAGAAATATACTGAGTTAATTTTGAATTATAAAATTGGAATAAATTATATCCTCATCTTTAGAATGAGCTTTTCACAGATAATCCTATCATTTGTTAAATGTCAAGTTTTTGACAAATCATAGAAACCAGAACCTAAAATACCATTATTAAAATATTTTTAAAATCTGAATTAAACCTTATACAACTTAAAACTTCATTATTAGTATGAGTTGATTCTATTCATCCATGAACAGAAATTTCCTAGCCAGGAAAATAATGCAAAGGGATTATGATTTATTGCTGTATTTGAAAAGATACATTTATCTTATGGAGTATAAAATAGACCTTCTATGTTAATTACTATTCATTTAGTGATTTATTTCTGTTTAATTTTCAAATTATACTTTTCAACTCGATTTTTAAGGAAGTAAGTAGTCAACACTATGGGAGCTAAAGAAATATTTCTTTCACAGTTCTAATAATAAAAGATAGCTAAAATGCCATTCTTATCAAGTTGGGGGAAAAAAATCTTTCAGGTGTGATGTGTAAGTAGACTTTCATATGCTGGGTTTCTGTTGTGTGAACATTTAAGAGGACACTTACATTGTGTTATTACTTACAAGCATCAATTTCTCCAAGGCTATGCCAGATACTTGAAATGGTGTTATACACACTAATTGAATCAATATGTCTATCTAATAATCTGTTGAAGTTGCCTCTGAGCTCATAAAACTCTCATTTAAACTTTCAAAAAAGAAACACCAAACATGATTAAATTCATGTTAACAGTCCAGCAGCTGTTTAAATAATGTGTTAAAAAAACAAACTGCTTTCCAAACTCTGATGTAAAGCACAATTATTTGCTAACAAACTTTGCAGCCATCTACACAATTAAAGTAAAATCCTCACAACAAAAATTAAGGTATGTGAAAAAAAAATTAAGGTATGTGAAATCATTTTTAAAAAAATTTCCTCAACAAATTTTCACACAATATAAAAACTCTGTTCCTTTTAACTGGGAATAAATTAATACATACATCTTACAAAACAGCTCCCTCATAGAGCATCCTTAAAGTATTCATTTTAGAAATGGTTGGACAAGTCCAGACACTGGTTTCATTCAACTGAAGCTGAGGCATTTGGGGGTAGCATTCTAAGTCTGCACATCACATTACCTCATTTTCTTTAAGTCCCTGCTCTCTCTCTCTCTCCTTTCCCCAATATAGTCAGATTATATATTTCTTAAACCTACTAGAGTAACTTGATCAAGATACTGGTTCTGAAATACAATTACTATTCTAAAAGCACTGTAGAAGAAAATTACTCTGTACTTGATTGAAGGAAACCAGGGTCTTTACTTCCCTTTCTGCCACTTAACTAGTTCTGGGACCTCGGGAAATTTGCTTATTTGGACTCAACCTCCTGCATCACCTGAAACATGGGAAAAATAACACTTGATGTTCCTGAAAACAGAAGCCTAGATAAAACAGTCTCTACACTGAGGATTTAGAATCCTTTTAATAATTGTAGTAATAGAAAAATAATTCATAATTCTTATTGATTTAAAACAATTCACATTGTCTCATTGGCCACTCAACCATAGTGGATTACAGGTAGGACAGACACAGATAAATGGAGGTTGGTTGCTAAGTAACGTTCCCAAGGATGCTAAAGTAGTAAATGATATCAGTGCAAGATTTTCTGCCTTTTGTCTTCGCCACCTTCCTATGACATGATACTGCCTGTCCAATTAAGCAAGTAACTAACAGCAGTATTACATTTAGAAAAAATATCAGTCCTAAGCAAATAGATCTTTCAGATGCTATAAAACTATGGACATCAGTTGAAAAGGATACCAGGAATTCAAGCCCAGATCGGTCAGATAAAATAAAAATACATTTCCATAAACTGAGGTGTAGATGAATACTTTCAAGTTTAGGAGGCTTGTGCCTACTCAAATGAAGTACTTTTTCATTTGTAGATTTACTCTGGTCTCAAGGCAGAGATAGGTTCATGTAATGTAACAAGTTCCTGAAGAACCTGCCAATATTCAATCCTTTTCCTGATTCCTATTTTTTCTATATTCCCTGTCATGACTTACGGGTGGTAGGTAAAGACAGCCATTTGAGGAATAAGTCACTATTATCAGCTTTAATCTCTAAACCAACAGTTATAGAGGATGGCATTTTAGGACTTCCTTTGTGGTCACATTTTGACAGTCTTGTGTCAGTTTTTGTTACAAAGATAAATCGTATCTATGAGTAGCTCATGCAGTATTTCATTTACCATTTAAAGAGATCATCACAACAAAATAAATACCAGAAAAGTACTCTACCTCCTTGAAAAAGGAAAACCAAGTAAAACTAAGGAGCCAAGACCTGTGACCCTTGATGCTCTCCCAGAACACACATGACCTTCTACAGCAGGCCCATCAACAGAGCACACACCTTTACTGACCAGCAAACAGTGCACCGCTGCAGCACAAGGATGAAGTTTCTATTTTCCGGCAGACAACTAGTTCATGGGAAACATACAACGTGGAGAAAATAAGCCTAGTTTAAACAGAAATGCCACAGGCAAACAAGAGTCTATCCTTTTAGCCATCCTTTAAATAAATGACTGCATTTACCAAGTCCCAGAGATTCAGTATCTGCCATGTCTTGCATATCCAACTTCTTTCTGTTGCATTTTAATGGGCAACACAGAACTCCTTTTAAGATTGCCCATATCCTCTCCCCTGGAACAATTTCAACAGCTTTCTAGCTGGGTCTCTCTTCAGGTTTTTGCCACACTCCACACCCCCCAATTCTCTTCCTAAAGCTGAGCCCATGTTACTCTTTTAAATGTTTTCTGTGACTGGACTGTTTGCTGCCTACAAATTAAAGACAAACGCATCAGTGTGGACTTTAAGGACCTCCACAGCACAGTTGCATCATTGCTCTTGGTCCTATGTCCTATTACTCCCTTAGTTATTCATACTTTTTCCAGTCATTCTTCCTGGAACTTATCCCATACATCCCTATTTACTTTTTTTTTTTTTACTGATCCTTATTTTTTCTAGAGTCTTTCTCCTACTTCTATCAATGTCAGCATATCATCAGAGCTCATTGCATGTAAGTCACTTCAGTAACGTCCGACTCTGTGTGACCCTATGGACTGTAGCCCACCAGGCTCCTCTGTCCATGATATTTTCTCCAGGCAGGAATACTGGAGTGGGTTGCTGTGCCCTCCTCCACGGGGTGTTCCTGGCCCAGGGATCAAACCCAGGTCTCGTGTCTCTTGCATTGGCAGGGAGGTTCTTTACCACGAGCACCACCTGGGAAGCCCCTCAAAGCTCACTATCTTCCACCTTTTTTCATGAAGTATTCCCTGTGCAAAAAAGATACATGACAGTGATTTCATTCATGTATTTGCCTTTAACTCTGCATTCCCTGATGCCTCGGCTGGTAAAGGATCTTCCTGCAATGCTGGAGACCTGGGTTTGATCCCTGGGTTGGGAAGACTCCCTACAGAAGGGAAGGGCTACCGACTCCAGTATTCTGGCCTAGAGAAATCAATGGACTGTATAGTCCAAGGGGTCAAAAAGAGTCAGACATGACTGAGTGACTTTCACTCACTACATTCCCTATGGTATAAGATTTTTTAAAAGAAACGCTTTATTCACAATTGTAAAACTATCTTCCCCTTACATACACCAGGTGCTCAATAAATGTTCATTCAACTCTTGTTGCACCTGATTTACCTATCATACTTCTTTTTTTTTAAGTTACAGAGACCGCACATAATAACTTTAATAGAGCTAGGTATTAAACACAAATCAGCAACATACCATTAATTAAAGGGCCACTGCATAAAAGAAAAGACTTTAAGTGTATTATATACATTACTGATATAATCATAACAGCTGCTCTGTGAAGTATATAATACTACCTCCATTTTATAGGTGAGAAAACTAAAGCTCAAAATTGGTGAAGTAACATGTCCAAGTCACACATCTATCCAGAGCCAGATCTGAAACTAGAACTGAGAACTAAAGACCAAATTCTTGCTATTTCCCCTGTGTCATCAAAAGCAAAAGCCATTACCAGTTACCAGGAAAGGAAAACAGGGATGCCAGTATGTTAAGGAAGAGTAACTTTGGATCAATGTGTGCCATCTGCCATTTTCTCTACTGCATGTAGAACACAGGTGCAGTAGTTTGCCAGCTTTGAGTAAAGAGAAATTTGTCTGAGAGACTGTTCTGGAAGAAGATCAGCTTCCACTGCCAGATTTTCTGAGCATGGATTTTATTTCATATAAGAGCAATCTACTTTGAACTGGTGTTTGGCAACCATCTGCTTAACATAACTGTGGGAGGTTTGTGAAGCAAATTACATTCTGAAATTCTCTCTTTTAATAAGGGGAGTACAAATTTTCTAACCAAACTTCTGTAAGAAGTAAAATCATTACTATAAAACCCAGCTGAGTGGGCATATTCTCGAAGGGATCCACGCGTGAGATTGCCAGAGGTCGCTGAGGACGCTTACAACAGGTCAGAAGGCAGCGCAGTGCAGGTCAGAAGGCAGCGCCAACGGCATGCGAAAGAGATAAGGGGAGCAGGATTCCCAGTAAGGGGCAAGAATGATGGAGGGAAGAAGCGACGCCAGGAGATGCGCTTCATCAGCTTTCCTGCCTGAACAGAAGTGACACAGGAGCCCAACAGCTTTCCGGCCTGGCTTCAAGGATCCCTGGGTGTCAAAACCCTCAACGAACTTCAAGCCTACAGAAGTTCTTTCCCTGGTGTTCTTTCATAAACACTTCACTATTTGTGTGAAATAAGGAGAGTCAATATTTGGCCCTGAGGTGCAGAGGACCGTTTGGTGAAAAATGGTGAATCAAGAAAATGTATCAAGAGGTAGCAAAAAAGAAAACTTACAGTTGTGAATAAGAAAAATGAATCTGGACAATCACCCAGCAAATTTTATTTTCTATAGTGTAGCAGTGGTGATTTTTTTGTTTGTTTTTTTTGCAATGTTCATCCCTGTTTCATACCCCTAATGAATAGACACTTTAGTCAGTCTTACAGAGTGAATCTGTTAAAAGATAATTACAAAGCAGCATAGGAGGTATTAGGTGAATAACAGAAATTCTGGATTAGAATACCTTTATTTAAGTACTCTGGATTAGAATACCTTTATTTAAGTACTTATTAGAATACCTTTATTTAAATACTTTATTTAAGTAATACATGAACATTTAAGAAGTCATTCTTTGGCGGTCCAGAGGCTAAGACTCCGTGTTCCCAATGCAGGGGGTCTGGGTTCGATACCTGGTCAGGGAACTAGATCCCACACACTGAAACTAAAGAGTTTTTGAGCTGTAACTAAAAGATCTTGTGTGCTGGAACTAAGACCCAGCGCAGACAAATAAATATTTTGGTGAGGAAGTACTTTAACACTGTCCCTGGTTCCTACTATGTAAACTGGAGATAATAACCTCTATATAAAAATCATAAAGCTTGGGAAGCAGAATCACTTTAGTGCAGGCAGAGAGCCTATGGCTAAGAGATTTGGTATTCTAGAGTTTAAGGTCAGGCTCTTTCATTTATTAGCGACATGACCTTAAGAAACCTCAAGAAACCTCTCAGTCTCATTTTTCTCATTATAAAGTCAAGATAATGATATTACCTGCCTCCAAGGGGTTTTCTGAGCATTAAATACAACTGTATATACAACAACCTTAGAGCTATTTCACTTCTTATCAATAGAGTTACCATATGAAAGCATATTATAAAATATAGGGCAGGAAACAAATGTAACTACAGGAATTTGTTTACTACAGGGGAGCACAGGGATGATAGAGATGGCTTCATGAAGTGGCATTTAAAACAGTACTTACAGGTTGGGTATGCCATATAATAAAGAGAGAAGGTAGGTGGCACTTAAAATGGGGGCAAGCATAGAGACAGGAAAAATGTATGAATACATGTTGGTTTTGAATGACTATTTTTTTTCTGGAGTGTATATATTCAATGGGTAACAAGAATAGAAAATATTTAAAATTAAAGAGTTTAAAATAGAATTATGGAGATTAATGGGGACTAATGGTTACAGGCATAAATGTAAAAGACAAGTGCTATCAACTTATTAGCAGACTGTGTTTCAATAACCACACTATGAAAGACTGTGAAAACTCCTTAGAATTGCTTCATTTATCTATTCAAAATTACTGAGCACCTGCACTGTGGTAGGTATCACAATGCAGCCAATGAATAGGACAGATATGGTCCTATCCAAGGACCTATATCCTATCCTGTCCAAGGACAGATATGGTCCTTGCTTTCATGGCCTTTGTGACATTTACACATACATACATATATTCTTTTTTCTTTTATATATGGGCACCTATGCACAGCAAAATACTATGATTTGAAATACAATGACTTGTAATCCCTCCCCCCAGCATGTGCTACTACTATAAAATCTCACTGCAAAATGCAGGGCATAAATAATCAAACAATATTTTCATAAGATCACTACTTCAAAAAAAAAATAGCTTCTTCTGAATTGCAAGTAGTTACTTTAAGCATGTCATTGATCTGTGAAACAAAGTTCTGATTACTGAATGTGTTGTCTGTTTCCATTTCTGGAACATCCTTTAACCAGCTTTCTAAAGTTCATAGCTAAAGTATATGAAACATACTTAAAATGATGACATAGTTTGTTCTATGCATCGTAGAAAGCAAATTAAACAGATGTGTCTGATATTGTTAAAGGGCATACAAATAGCTTGTTTTAGCTTGTAAACGTAAGCTACTACAGCTATTAGATGCAAAAGAGCCCCTTATTCATTTAAAAAATACTTCCTTTAAAATACTTGATACTTTCCAACCATAAGACTAAAGCTTAAACAAATGAGTTTTATTTCTTCACCTCTTAACTTATGATTTTGTGCTGATCTTGCATCTCTGTCACCTATAATTGGATGTGTTACCTTCTAAGAGACTTAGCTTCCTCATCTGTGAGACCTAGATACTTACTTGTGCAGATAAAATAATTAAAAGCCTACCTGCCTGAGGCCATGATTCTTGAGGTCCCTTCTATCTATGGCATATGTAATTTATAGGATAAAAACAGACTATCCTTGAAATTTTATGTAAAAAATGATTTATATAATCAGTAATAATAATTAGCTACTTGGTATCTCAATGTAATATTCTCTATACAAAAATTCATTGCCAAAACTGATGTCAAGAAACTTACACCCTATGCTTTCTTTTAAGAGTTTTGTGGTTTCAGGTTTAAAATTTAAGTCTGTAATCCATTTCGAATTCAGTTCTGTGCAGGGAGTAAGATGGTAGTCGTTTCATTCTCTTGCATGTGGCTGTCCGGTTTTCCCAGCACCATTTACTGAAGAGACTGTCCTTGACTCATGTCTTCTCTTGGCTCCTATGTTGTAAATTTATTGAACATACATGCATGTGGCTTTTTCTGGGCTATTTTATTTTCATCTGTGTCTATTTTTTTTGGTAATATCATACTGTTAGGATCACTGTAGCTTTGTAATATAATTTGAAATCAATTAGTATAATGCCTCCAGCTTTGCTGTTCTTTCTCAAAGATTGATTTGAGTATTCAGAATCTTGAGCAGCTTAATACAGATTTTAGGATATTTTTCTATTTCTCTGAAAAGCAACATTGGAATTTTGATAGGAATTGCATTGAATCTGTAGAATCCTTTGGGTCACATAAACATTTTAACAATATTATTCTTCTGATTCAAGAATACAAAATATCTTTCCATTTATTTGTGTCTTCCTCAATTTTTTCACCAATGTTTAATAGTGTACAAAGTTTTCAATGTACAGATTTTTCACCTACTTGGCTAAATTTATTCTGCAGTATTTCATTTTTGGGGGTGCAATTATAAATGGGATTGTTTTCTTAACTTTTGTAATAATTCATTGCTAGTGTATTCAAATGTAACTGATTCTTGTATATTGATTTTGTACCCTGCAACTTAACTGAATTTGTTAGTTCTAACAATTTTCGAGTGGAGTCTTTAGGGTGTTCTACATATATCATTGATCTGCAAATAGAGATAATTTTACTTTTTTATCTCTGATTTGGATGAATTTTATTTCTTTTTTTTTTAAATAAAATCAAGATACGGAAACAATCCAAGGTGTTTTTCAATGACTGAATGGATAAAGAAGATGTGGAATATAACTACAAGAGAATATTCAGCCATAATAAAGAAGAAAATCCTATTTATAACAACACGAAAATAAGTCAGACAGAGAAAGACAAATATTGCATGGTATCACTTACATGTAGAGTCTAAAGTAAGTCAAATTTATAGAAACAGAGAATAGAATGTGTGTGCCAGGAGATGGAAGGAAGAGAAAATATGGAGAGATTAGCAAAAGGGTACAAACTTCCAGCTGGAAGATGAATAAATTCTGAGGATCTAATGTATAATATAGTAACTAAAGTTAATAACACTGCTTTGTTTAATTAAAATTTGCAAAGAGTGTAGAATTTAAGTGTTCTCACACACACATAGATAAATATGTGAGGCATGGATACATTTATTAACTAGATGGAAGGAATTCTTTCACAATGTATACATACATCAATCCATCACTTTAAATATCTTAGATTGGTCAATCTTCAATAAAGATGAAAGAAAATTAAATGTGCATTAATTTTTTTAAACACCATCCTTGTAGAGGAGGGGGACAAAAAGAAGCAAATGCAGAAAAATATGGGAAATCTATTGAAAATATGTGTATTTTGCCAGTACCCCTCTACTCCGCTATCTTGCAACAAAAGCTTCAAAGCTTCACAGAAGCTTTGAAAAATAAATAAAAATGTCTTTATACAAAATATGTTCCTGGATTTGGGGTTCAGAAAAAAACCTAACTTTTATATTTGACTTTAAAATAGCATACCTGTTAATGTATTTCTGAAGATCACAAGTAAGAGCTTGTTCAAATGTGAATATATGTGTTTATATATAGTATATATGAGTTCCCCTGGTGGATCAGATGGTAGAGAGTCCGCTGCAATGTTGGAGATCTAGGCTCGATCCCTGGGTAGCGAAGACCCCCCTGGAGAAGGAAATGGCAACCCACTCCAGTATTCTTGCCTGGAAAATCCCATGGATGGAGGAGCCTGACAGGCTACAGTCCATGGGTTGCAAAGAATTGGACACGACTGAGTGACTAACACACACATAGTATATGTACTGCAAACCAAGTTGGCATGTGTGTAGGATGTTCTCTATTAAGCAATGAATGCTAGCTACTTAAGCAGAAGATAGTGTAATGTGATGAATGTCCCATCCCCATGTGTTTCCTTCAGCTGAATATTGGCTGGCATCCAGAAGGGCAAAAAAGAAAAAAAGAAAAACAAAAAGCTAAACAAACACAATGTATTCAAATCCTTAAAAAAAAAAAAAAAAGAGTACTACAACCTTCACAAAAAGCACAAAGTCCTGGACTCAAATAATGCTATGAAGACTTCTTTGAAATTTTCTTCTATTCCAGGGTCCCTGTCAGGATGTGAACCCTGCCATTATGTATAGCTTGCGGCTATTTGCAAGTTTCCTCCCCATCTGGGACTAAGAGGCAAATTGCAGGTTTCCGGGGAGGGGGAAATGCACTACAGTACAGATTTCCTCAGTACTTCACATGGACAGTACAAGCCCAGGGATACCAGCTATACTTGATCCTTCCAACAACTGGTCACCAGGTTTTATACAGGCTAAGTTCCTGGAAATGTAATACAAGTTGTTAGTTTTAGAAGCCTAGGATTTTTCTTTGCTTGAACCTGACAGGACATTTTTACTTCTTTCCCACTTTCAAAATGAGTGAAGTGATTTCAGTGGCACAAGAGGACCCAAATCTAGGCTTTTTGTCACATGTGTCTCACAGTTCACTGTCCTCTTCTCAGTAGGCTGCCTTTTTGCAAGGCAGCACACCCTTACCAAAAGTACCTCATTCCGTGGAAGCTGTCAGCAATTACTGCGATGAACTTTAAATCGCTTTCCTCTAACTACTAGAGTAGTCCAGAAATAATGACACGACGTCTCCCTACTTTAAAATGTCAAGCTGACCACTCAGAAACTGAAGTGAGGTTTCTCCAGGAAGGCCCAGATGATAAGACGTTTTATGAGCCTTTCGTTTCATCTCTTGTTCCATTACTACGGTGCCTTAACACCTTCAGAGTGTAGCAACACCTTCTGGGACAAGCTGAAGCTAAAACAGACCACAAAAGCTGCCACCTGAACAAAGTTAACAGTATGTGCCTGGCAAGTGTAAGCTCTACATATTTTTTTCTTTCCTTGATCTGACAGTATCATTTGAATTAATTTTATTTTCTTCCTTTAGTGCTATTTCTAATAGTTTAAACATGCTGCATGGTTACTTTGCCCAATGGCAAGCTATCCTTCCTTTAATTGCACAGTAATATTTAAAAATATATATATACCCAGTATACTCTGTTATTTTCATGCATTTCAGGGCTAAATTTATTTTCAAATGTCTGCTTCAATGTTCATACTCGGAGACAAAAAATATCTCTCTGAAATTTGAACTAACATGCTTAAACTCATGAAGCTTTAAACTCCCAGCTGACACCAGAATTATAGATTTTCAAGGTTAATGGGAATACAATAAAATCTTGATATAGTTTGTCAGATAATATAGAAAGCACATGACAGAATTTTAACTATGCTCAATTTTGGCAAAGAGAGGTACATTATTAAGAAAGAGATGTACAGAGATCAATTAAGGTTTAAATGGCATCTCTCATCCCTTTCCCATAAAAATAAGAAATAAGTAAGCAAATCCATTCATTCATTACATATTCAGAGAATACAATCTACACACTACACCACTAAGTGTTGGAGATATATGTAAGGGTGAAGAAGACAAGCTTGGCTTATGATGGAGACAGACAGGATGCCAACCATGTAGGTTGTTCTCCAAGAGGAATAGACTGCCAGGGGAACACAGGTCTCAGTGACAAGCACAGAGTTTGAGAGGAGGAAAAAGAAGACAGGAGAGCCAATGATGGTGTCCAGGCCTCTCAAAACAGTACTCTAAAAAAGAAAGATACAAGGATCTCAAAGGTTAAATCCAGGATCAGTGGGGCCACAGGAATTCATTTTTTATGTGCGTCAATTTGAAATGGCTACTAGCCATGGAAGGAGTAGATGAAAAGACAGAGAGAAGTACTAACATTTGGTGAAGGCCAATTTTGTTGAGTGTTGTCAACATTAGCCATTTAATTCCCAAACAGAACTTTCTGGTAGTTATTAGCTTCATTTTACAGAAGAGGAAGCTGAGGATCAGGACAACATCATAAAGCTGAATAATACTGTCCCTCTGAAACCAGCCAAATATCCTTAGTATGTATTTCACTGGTTACAAAGGGAACCAGATAAGGGGAGGGGGAACCAACTTCCACACATATGGGAACCAAAGGGAGGAAGAAAACAACTTCTACAAATATGGGAATTCAAAGTTCATTCTCTATTGATGGTGCCATCCTCAGATGTATGTTACTGAGTAGTCTACACACACGTGTTTGTTAGAACTGACCTTAGAATAGTACAGAATAAAGGTATACAACACTGAATGAAACACAAACTCATTTACTGAGTAACATGTAAATAAGTGAAATGCAACAAATCACACCAAAGTACAAAGAATCTGCATAAACAAGGAACAGAATGCAATGAATGAGTCTAGGAATTAGAATTTTATGCCTGATTTTAAGGTGGCAAAAGTGTAAGTGTTCATTCACTCCACAAGAATGTCTGGGTATAACTTTTGCCCCAGATACTTTGCTAAGCACTAAAAATAGAGTGACAAAATCAGAGAGAGTACTTGCCTTCATACTCTGCTCATGTCAGGTGGAAGCAAAGGAGGACAGCAATCATTCAAGAGTCTGTCTGGAGGAAGTCAGCATAATGGCAAAGAGTTTAGAACAAGAGAGGTTCAGAGCAAGTCACTAAAATTCCTGGAATTGAGGACTTGCAGCCCTATCATATACCCTTTTATCAGAAAGCACTTCAGTTCATTACTGTTTTAATGATGCAAATTTTTCATTTTAGCATGTAAACAATAGGATTCCCAGGTGGCTCAGTGGTAAAGAATCCACCTGCCAAGGCAAGAGATGTGGGTTCGATCCTTGGTCCAGGAAGGTCCCCTGGAGAAGGAAATGGCAACCATTCCAATATTCTTGCCTGAAAAATCCCATGGACAGAGAAGCCTGGTGGGGCTATAGTCCATGGGGTCACAAAAGAGTCAGACAAACAAACAACAAATGCAACTAACAACAACAAAGAGATGAACAAACAACAAATGGAAACAGCCAACAAAGCAGAATATTTACCACTGAAAAATATACATTTAAGTAGCAGCTGGTACGTCTCACTAATAATTCCTAGGGTTCCTTTACCACATACATAAACAAATAGTCTAATTGCCTTTTTCCACTATGAAGGTAGCCTGACAATTTGAGCAAACTCTAAAAAAACTAAAACACACACACACAAAACTTGAATGAAAACCTAAAACAAAATCCACTCTATTTACCATCATTAGATACAAGATCACTCTGACATGTAATAGAACATTTGGTCAAAAAGTAATGGCTGGGTTACAATTTCTACATGCTGATAATAATCACTGCAAGCTTTCACTATGCTGCCATTTTCTTAGTCTTAATGAAATTCACTTGTCAGTTCCATTTTGAAACAATGAATTCTGGCCTTGCATGACAAGGGTAACATTAAAATCTCTTTCTTTTCCTAATCAAATCAGCTAATACTGAAAAATAAAGAAGAAATTCTTCTAACTAACTGGTCAAAAAAGATTAGTTTTCCTGTTTCTTTCCTTGGTTTTCTTTCTGTTTCCACTGCTGAACTCTTCAAATATTACCATCAGCTGCTCTACAAACAAACAAACAAAAAACAATCTGTCGTCAACTAGTATATTGAGTAAAACCAGCCAAAATATGTAGTACTATACAAAGGTAGGGAATAATGTGGTAGATAGTCTAGAATTTACTTCTACTCCAGCCGTGGGCTTTATTAGCATTATCTTTTACTGGTATTGAACCTCTCCTATAGTGGAATATGTCACAAAACAGCTCATTCTAAAACAGAGAAGGCAAAGAAACCTGTCTCCTTATCCTGACTTTAATTATAAATGTCTATAAAGCCTTAGTGAATTATAGCACTCTTAAAAGTAAGCCTGATAAGAGAAGGGGTTACTATTTATCTTTTTATCTCTATTCATAGAGTATCTTTTCAAGTCTAATACACTAGACTTTACATTATCTATTGTTCCTATTTGTGCTTTTCTTTAAGTGTTAACCCAATAGAAATTAAATATGGCCCAGAAAGTGATGTGAAACTTCAACTCAAATGACACATGAACCTGATAAAGTCTAGGGCACTAAAACCTATCCAGTTAGACCCTGAATTTATGTTCTTTCTATATATTTAATTCTGCTTAACATTGTAACATACTCTCTAATGATGCCTAATGTTTCATTTACTCATTAATTTAATAATGCATAAAAGTAACAAACATTAAAATACTTATCACTCAGTACTAATATAGTTCTGTCATGGGTGCAAGATGGCACAAGGTTTACAAAGGATTAGTTCAGTTCAGTTCAGTCGCTCAGTTGTGTCCAACTCTTTGCGACCCCATGAATCACAGCCCGCCAGGCCTCCCTGTCCATCACCAACTCCCGGAGTTTACCCAAACCCATGTCCATCAACTCGGTGATGCCATCCAACCATCTCATCCTCTGTCATCCCCTTCTCCTCCTATCCCACAATCCAAAGGATTAGAAATAAATATTTTCCTTAAAAACCTTAAAATATTTCTTAAACAATAATGATAAATCCATACTCTTCATGATGTGGGGAAAGAAGAAAATCACATTTTCCACTCCTTTAAGAAACATAACAAACAAAGGTCAATAAAAGAAACGAATGCAGTTAATATGGTACTAGGAGATGATACAAAATAAACCCATCACAGGACTAGAAAGATGCCTAAATTCTACTACTTGTCAGTGGTGGGCTTCAGTGAGTAAAAATGAAGGTAAACATTTTGTATCTCAGTTTCCCAATGAGTAAGTGGAAATAAACTAACTCCATACTTCCCACAGAATAACTTTACAAAAGTCAAACAGAAAACACTTCCAGGGAAGTATTATACAAATGTTTTCTCGTAATCATGAAAATGTCTTATAGTTATGATCAGAGTTATTCAATGCTTGATGGGTAAATTGATAGAGAGCACATTACACCTTTGAAGGATGTACTTTCTATACCACAAGAAAAGCAGCTAGCTGAAATTCAACATACATTTTTACCTTTTTAAACAGCAAAGTTCATATTAAACACATAAAATTCAAATCAGGAAAGTGAAAACCACATTGACTTCTAAAGAGTCAGAGGTCTGTACAAACTCAGAAGTTAAACAAATCCAGAATGAAGTGAAAAACTGTCTCTAAAACCAAAAAAATCTGCAAGTCGAGAAAAAACAAATTTTAATTTTACTTATTAATCCCCAGGGTTCAGAAACCTAACTATTTGATCCAGTTCCTATAACATTTCCCCAATCATGTAACTGTTCAACATTCTCTCAAACTAAAAAAAACTGACAGTAATTTTCATTATTTTATTGCAAATATCCAGAACATTGATCTAAATATCAGACCAATTAACAGTATAATAAAATAGCAAAAAGTAAGGAAAAAGAACTTGGATGAGACAGACCCATCTTTAACTAAAAACATGAACAAAATAAGTGTTACTTGTTTTTCATGCTTTCCCTTCACTAGTAACCTAATATAAAACAAAATATAAAGAAACAAAATTATTCTAACATGTTATAAGTATACGGGAGTTTCCAGGCAAGAATACTGGAGTGGGTTGCCATTTCCTCCCCAAGGGGATACTTTCAACCCAGGGATTAACTCTGGGTCTCTTGCATTGCAGGCAGATTCTTTAATGTCTGAGCTACCAGGACAGCCCCATTCCAACATTTTATAAGTGTTATATTCAAGTATTTTCTGTCAAAGATTAAAATCCAGACAGAACATTAGTTAGAATTTACTAAAACACAACAAAACTCTTAAATCCAATTGACTGGCAATTTTTTTTTAAAGACTAACAAAACAATAATTACTTCACAGAAGTCATGGTATATATTTCACTTGGAATCTAGACTCTATTCTGTACTTCAATATTTACCAAGTTTTACCAGTAATAATATATCGAATTTTCTGAAATGATTCCAATGAGAAAGAAACTCTTTTTTACATATTCTTTAAAAATTTTACTCCCCAAGCTTTTTAGCATATTAATGTGGTAATATTATTATTAACACATTAATAATAGTATTATTACCATAGAAGATTATTATTGCAGTTTTATTTAAAGGTTCACAAAATGTACTCAGGCCACAGAGACACAGAAATGCTGATCATAAAACAGTAGTGTGTTTTCTTAAAACTAACTTTTAGGGCTTTTACATTTGAATGACTTGTGTACATTTCTATGAAACTGATGCCCTCTTAGTAACATGATTCAGACAGTCTCACCTAAAATAATGCTGAAATCTACACTGCCTTATTCTGATCAGTTTTAAAAGTTCTATTTTGTTCTGCTGCTTTAACATAGCCTTATCCATATTTGAATGTATATTTCGTTCCCATTCATTAACACTAAATATGAAATAGTAGATCTCACTGGGAAAAGTTTCCTAAAAATTATGGCATGTATTAGTGATATAGCCCATTAGCACATGCCATATATGTTTATGCTCATTAGCAAAATGGTCAATTAAATACTTAAAATCAGCATATCAGCAGCAATTTAAAATCAACCAAGAAATAAGAAAAAGGGCTACTCAGCAAAAAATACATATATATACTCTATGTGACTTAAATGTAGGTAGATGTTCTGACAAAGTCATTAGTAGAAGTGTATTACATTTTTTTTACATTTGCTCTGGATTTCATTTAAAATATATTATCTATTGACTGTCATTTGACAATTCTAGTACAAATATTGCTTTTCTGAGGTAGTATAAAAACCTTCTTTAAAAATAAAACTAGTATCCTCAAAGGAAATAGCTGATTAATTTTCCTTAATTGACAAATATTAACAAAATAACCATTAGGTAATGGATACTAAAAACACTAAACTTATTTTAATCCTCCTTAGGGGTGAAAAATGCACATAAAATGTCTTCATGTGACTTCTATCTGGGTATAATTCAAGCACTGACATACAATCTGAAGAACACGGAAAGAAAATGTATGATCTTTCTTCACCTGGGATGAATGGCTTCCCAGGTGGCGCAGTGGTAAAGAATCCGCCTGTCAAGGCAGGAGATGCCAGAGATACGGGGTTCAGTCCCTGGGTTGGAAAGATCCCCTGGAGTAGGAAATGACGACTCACTCCAGTATTCTTGCCTAGAAAATTCCATGGACAGAGGAGTCCTGCAAGCTACAGCCCATGGGGTTGCAAAGATTCAGACACAACTAGGCACACACAACCTCAACCTCATGGGCATAAAGTAATTAAAAGCAAACACTAAAAATACACCACCATCCAGGCACTGGACTTTACCAAATTTATGTTAATGACACACACAGCAAAATGCAGAGGAGTTGTAGCATTACAGCAATTCACATAAACATCTTAAAGAACACAGACACGCAAAAACTATTTTTTAAATTGCTATCTGTAAAAATCAATATAGATGTTTTCCAAACCTTTTCTACACATGAGAACATTTTAGCTAAAACTAGATTTTTGCAAACAGGGAGAAAAAATGAATTAAGCTTCATAAAAACCAAGATTCTTTTCAGGAATGAACGGGTCATATGAATTATCTAACAGTTTTTCATTTACACAGAAAAACCCACTTGTAGATAAGATGTTCCATTTGTTCCAAAATACAGAAACACGAAAGGGTTCCAATGACATAATGTCATTACTAAAATAATAATAGAATTCTTAAATATAAGATATACATAAGACATAAATGAGACAGAACTATTAGGAAATAATGTGCATTAAGCACATAATGCTAATCTGAAAATTAAATGACAGCTTTAGTTTCATGACATAGCATCTATGGATCTATCTATTCAGCAGTTGTACACTACAGTCTTTTAATTAAATCAAATGAGATAATGTATGTGAAGTACTTTTTAGCTCTAAAGACAAATGTATTAACTACAGTTATTATGACAGTTTTGGAATTAAATATTTAACACATAAATGAGGGGAAATGGAATACTGTCATTTCCTTTCCTCAATACTATGGTATGGTTATTCATTTTCAAATGTTCAGGAAAATTTCTATAAGTTATTTAAAATTAAGAAAAGCCTGCAACACAGCCCACTTCCACATCCAATTCATTATAAAAAATCCTACAATTCACTATAGAAAATCAAGCATATGAATTTACAAAATCAGGACACATACAATTAAAATAAAAGTCTTCAAGGAAAATTCTGGTTAACTCAGAGTAAAAGCTGGTTACATACTGTCAAGCCTGTCTATTGTCACCCTGCAATTATTTAACTCATATGCAGAGTACATCATACAAAATGCCGGGCTGGATGAATTATAAACTGGAATCAAGATCTGTAGATGACACCATTCTTATGGTAGAAAGCAAAGAGGAACTAAAGAGCCTCTTGAAGAGGTGAAAGAGAGAGTGAAAAACCTCACCTGGCTTAAAACTCAACATTAAAAAAAACCAAGATCATGGCATCTGGTCCCATCACTTCACGGCAAATAGATGAGGAAAAAAGTGGCAACAGTAGCAGATTTTATTTTCTTGGGCTACAACATCACAGCAGACAGTAATTACAGCCATGAAATTAAAAGACACCTGCTCTTGGAAGAAAAGCTGTGACAAACCTAGGCTGTGTATTAAAAGGCAGAGATAACACTTCACCAACAAAAGTCTATATAGTCAAAGCTATGGTTTTTTCAGAAGTTGTATATGGATGTGAGAGTTGGACCATAAAGTAGGCTGAGCACCGAAGAATTGATGCTTTTGAACTGTTCTGGAGAAGACTCTCGAGAGTCCCTTGGACTGCAAGATCACACCAGTCAATCCTAAAAGTAATCAACCCTGAATATTCATTGGAAGGTCTGTTGCTGCTGAAGCTCCAATACCTTGGTCACCTGATTCGAAGAGTGGATTCACTGGAAAAGACCCTGATGCCGGGAAAGACTACGGGCAGGAGGAGAAGGGGGCAAGAGAGGGTGAGATGGATGGATGGCATCACTGACTCAATGGACATGAATTTGAGCAAACTCTGGGATATAATGAAAGACAAGGAAGCCCAGTGTGCTGTAATTAATGGAGTTGCAAACAGCTGGACACAACTTAGCAACTGAGCAATAACATAAGAATTGTTGGGTAAAACCAGACTGAAATTATTAAGAAAATCTGGGGAAAAAGAAAAAAAACAACCCAACATGCATAGCTGATTCTAATTTCTGATGAAAACATTTAAAGAAAAAAACACTTTTTTTTAAAGGCAGAATTTTCCCTTATATAGATTATAAGACTGTTTTGTCCGTTTACATCATAAGGGAACTCATACTTAGATAGTTTCATATAGTTCACAGAAATTTTTGAAACCTGCCATCTCATTAGATCTTCACACTACAATATAAGATATAAGTATTTTCAAAATACATATAAAGAAACTGAATCCCAAGAAACTCAACTGATCTGAGTAAAATTACAAAATAAGATGAAGAGTCACAACTTACACTTTGTTAGCTGTTTGTTTATTTTTGAGCCAAATATTGGGCTTTGTCTTCTGTTTTAAAAGTAAGGCCAGAAAGGAAATTTTACATTTTGGTGAAATAAAGTGAGTTGCTACCTAATTTTGATCATAAAGTCTATTATCTCCTTCATAAGAGTAAAAATTATTAAAGAAAGTTTCAACTAAAACTAGAGTCAGGAAGATCTGCGGACAGAGCTCTCAAGCTATTATCACTCCTCATCAATTACCCTAAGAAGGAAGTGATGGACCTTGCATCTCAAACAGGAAAGTGCCTCTACTTTACTACAAACAGGAAAGAGCCTCTACTTCCCCTGCAAGTGGAAGGGAAGATTTTCTTCTTGCCCAGTAACAAGCTCAACCAGTGAGAAATGCCACAGCTTGGCCAATGAGAAGCCATCACCACCCTGAACTCCTATCCCACTGAACTTTATTTTGTAACACCTGCTGACAACTCCCAGTTTTTGATATAAAAGCAAGTTCCCCTCCCTTGTTGTCTGGACGTCCTATGCTCCACCACAGCTTTCATTTCCCAAATTGGAATTCCTCTGGTCATTCCTGAAAAAAATTCATTTTGCTGATGAAATAACTGGCTTTATTAAAGTTAACATTACTCAGGGTCAAAGGGGATGGAAAAAACTTTCATAGGTACTCTAATATACAGGTTTTTGTTACGTTTAAGATCTTAATAACAAACTGGATAATCTTAAACTCTAATAAAAAAAAACAATTGCTTTAATGTTTTGTTTTCCAGAGGTAAAGAGCTTCTTTTTCTCCTCTCCCTTTAGCTATCTACAACTTAGAGTAATTTGGTAAAATATACCTTTGTAACAAAGGTTGAAGCACTAATCGTTTTCTCCCTCCATGATCCCTCAAAGGTTCTGAAACTCTTGTTAAATGTTGTTTTTCAGAATAGTCTGTATTTGTGAAGAGCCAACTCACTGGAAAAGACCCTGATGCTGGGGAAGACAGGGTAGGAGGAGAAGAAGGGAGCCAGAGAGGATGAGATGGTTGGATGGCATCACTGACTCAATGGAAATGAGTTTGAGCACACTCCAGGAGAGAGCGAAGGACAAGGGAGCCTGGCATGTTGCAGTTCATGGGGTTGCAGATAGTCATACATGACTTAGTGATTGAAAAACAACAACGCATTTGCATGGGTTCAGTGGGAGTCTGTTCCCCTTGTAACAGGACGCCTAGGTACCTGTCTACTGCTTCCTGTGACACGTGGCTGTTGAATGTGCTACAGAAGTCAATACTGACATACTCATATATTTAAACAGCCTTTTGATATATACTAATATTATGTCTGAGCATTGGCTGAATGATGTTAATGTCTCCATACCAGTGAATGGGTCCAGAGACAGTTAGTTGTGCAAACCTCCTGGCTACATCTTTACATGTGGAGGTCTTGGTAAGGCCTTTATGCTTAGGCAACTCATTGGCTTGACAGCAGGAGGATAAAAGGACAGTGTGCACTTGCTGCATTTACTTTTCTCTTCTCTCTTCATGACAAAATAGAAGCATCCCACTGGTCTATCTCATTAAACCTCTGTAATCACCCTAAAGGAGAACAACCAAGAAGCATATGTGATTCTGGGTCTGCCTCCATAGTTAGAGCTTTCTTACTATAGATGGGAATAAGTGCCAATGGAACAAATGATCAGAAATATCTCCCTAACCTTAGGAAAGTTGGCCAATTCCACAGCCAAAGCAGTTTTAGCTCAGCAGTGATATCTGACTCAATGGCTAAAATAGTACTGGATAATAATATAGCACTTGATTATCTACTTGCTGAGCAAGGGAGTGTCTGTGTGATAATCAACATGTCCTGTTGCACATGGAAAACTGCCTCTGGAGAGGTAAAACCACAGTAAAATTAGGAAACAAGCTACAGTGAACTTCACTTAGCAACTCATGGTCTTTTTTTTTTTTTTTCCATTTATTTTTATTAGTTGGAGGCTAATTACTTTACATCATTACAGTAGTTTTTGTCATACATTGAAATGAATTAGCCATGGATTTACATGTATTCCCCATCCCAGTCCCCCCTCTCACCTCCCTCTCCACCCGATCCCTCTGGGTCTTCCCAGTGCACCAGGCCCGAGCACTTGTACAGTATACTAACACATATATATGGAATTTAGAAAGATGGTAATGATAACCCTATATGCAAAACAGAAAAAGAGACTCAGATGTATAGAACAGACTTGTGGACTCTGGGAGAAGGCGAGGGTGGGATGTTTCAAGAGAACAGCATTGAAACATGTATATTATCTAGGGTGAAACTCATGGTCTTTTGATCTATTTAGCTTCTTACCTTCAGATGTGGGCTCCTGATTTAGAACCACCATACAAACCTGGTTAGTTGTCTTGTTTTTAATCCTGCTCTGCATATTTGTTAAGTTCTGTACCTGCCATTTGATGAGCTTTTGTAAAAATGATGTACTTGAGAAGGTGAGCCAGTTTAATACTTCGAGAAGATTCAACACTTATGACCATGACAAAATACAGACTGGATAAGAAATGCCTGAGAGTTCTCCCAACTATCTTCCCTTGTTGCTCAAATGTGGCCTCAAGCCATTTCCAGTCTGTGCACTTTTTCTACAACATGGGACACGGCAAGCAGGAAAAGTCCTTTCTGGCATAGAGGGACAAACCACTAGATGTGGAGAACCTGACTCCTGATAAGCAATGCTTTCAAGAAAAGTTCTTAATCAAAAGGGGAATGTGAAATTAATAAAGGAAATCTCAATTAAAATTAGAGGCAGGAATACTTGCAAGAGAACTCTCATGCCCTACCACTTGTCATCAGCTACCCCTTAACAGGAAGAATTGTACCTTGTATCTCCAACAGGAAGATGTCTTCACTTTACTCCCCCAGCAGAAGGAAGGAAGATTTTCTTCTTGTCCAGCAACAAGCTGAGCCAATGGAAAATGCCATAACTCTGCCAATGAGAGGCCACTGCCACAATGAACTCTCACTTTCCTCCAAAGAAATTTCATTTAGAACCAATGAAATAATATCTCCAACTCCCCACTTTCCTTATGAAAGCAAGTTCCCCTGCTTTGTTCTTTGCATTTGCCTATAGACTGCCATAGTTTGCTTTTCCTGAGCTGCAATTCCTATGACTATTTCTGAATAAACTCATTTTACTGGTGAGATAACTGGCTATTTATTTTTTCAAAGTTGACATAGCATGGGCCAGATTGAAAATCCACAAACAGGATGAGACTCTAATTTCCTGCTATACCAAGGTCATCCTTCTCTCCCAGGTCAACCTCACAGCCAAACTATTCTCTAAGAGTTTTCTGTTTCCGGATCTATGAAAGACTACAGTCACATGATGAATACTAACTTCTGAAATACCAGGTTGATACAAAAGGACTAGTCCATCATCACGAGGTTAAATCTATTGAAAAACTAAAACTACTGCATTTCTTATTTTTTTTGTTTTCTTTAACTTTCTTAATTCTGTGGGGCGAGGTGAAGGAATGTCTATGAGCAACAGGCTTGATCCGTAAATCTCCATCGTAAAAATTTTTCCACACTACCAAGAGAAGCTCATATCATCCCACCACAATGGGCAGGATATGTTTGCCAGTTCAAACAAAACTGTGTAAAATGTGAATAAAATACCTGAAGTTTTTTTTTTTTTCTCTTTTACCTCGATTTTACTAAAAATACGAGGGACCATAAGGCATCTAATTGACCATGTTTTTCACTCTCCATTTTGATGTCTAGTGTGTCAGTTCCACACACATCCTAAACGAACAAGACTCTGTATATGCTTTCTTATCATCTGCCCCAATCAAAACTCACCTATCATTTCCTTTGTTCTCTGGAACCCTACCAAAAGCTTTGAAGAAACCAACTACTTAATTTGATAAATTGATAAGCTATTTCTAGCCCCCCAAAATTGATTAACACTTAAAAATCACTTGAGCCACAATTCAACTTCCTAGAACTTACTACTCGAAAGTTCAAAGGAACAAAAGGAATAAAGATACTCTTAAGAAAAAGAAAAAAAAAAAAGCACCAAGTTTGAGCTACTCTATACCCTGAGGTATCTATTAAGTATAAATATAAATATATCTGGCATATTCAGTTCCGATATATAACTACATACAAATATCTGGTATATTCAGTTCTAAGTGTCAGAGTCAGTCATTCAGTCTTGTCTAATTCTTTGTGACCCCATGGATTGTAGCCCACCAGGCTCCTCTGTCCATACAATTTTCCAGGCAAGAATACTAGAGTGGGTAGCCATTCCCTTCTCCAGTGGATATTCCCGGTGCAGGGATTGAACCCAGGTATCCTGCATTAGAGGCAGATTCTCTTACCATCTGAGCCACCAGGGAAGTCCCATAATAGAAAAAAGAAAGTCTTTTTTGCTTATCCAGTAATTTACGTTTTATTAGTGATAAATTAATTTTATTTATTCCAAAGAAGTTGAAGATTTACTTTAACATAACTATTTGAAGAATAGCTAAAAAAAAAAAAAAGACTATGAATTGATAACTACTGAAGCTAGGTGATGGATGCATGAATGCTCATTAAACATCTACCCCTCTATTATTCAAATTTTCCATATTAAAAGTAAAGAGAAAATAGGTAAGAAAATTAATCAGTTGATCAATCAGTCCAGGGGCAACAGTTATAAAAGTGCAGCAAGTGTAATTTAGAAAGATAAAAACCTTGAAAATGATCGGAATAGAAAACAAGCGATCAAACCTTTAACAATGTACAACAGTAAGAGATATGGGTAAGATGCAAGTGACTAACACTGTATGTAAAATAGTGAGAAGTAGTACATATTTAGAAAATACTTTCAAAGAACTGCTTAAATATAGTAAAATTTCACAAACCTCATGGATATTTCTAAAAGCCCAATATTATTTTTGAAACAGTGAAAATTTAAGATAAAGTATCTGGGTTAGTCATGGTAAGGAATGATTTGATGATAATTTACCAAAAACTACACGATGCATATCACTGACTCAAAATCCTAACTAATTTTGATAACATTAATAACTGCAACACACACGGAGGCAAAATAAGACCATTTACTAAGTTCTCTCCATAATCCTAAATTTAGTTGAAGGTGAAATGCTTGGTATAGTCTTGATGTATTCTTAAGTTATTCCTGATCATTAAAAATTCCTTTCATAAGGAGTATTTTCTAAGTGGTAGGCTGGATTTTTTAAAATGTAAATTTATTAAAACTGATAAAAAGTAATTAGAATTTTTCTTCATTTTCCAACATTTATTAACCCAGGTTAATTCATAAACTCAGAGGCTAGAAAGATGAATGAGGCAGAACCACTGCCCACAAAACTCAGGCCTGTGAAGAGCATAAGAAATAGTTTAGGAAGACTTACAACATGCAGAGCTGGCCAGTGTTTTCCGAGGACTCAGACTGGGACAAGACCCAAAGGTACACTGAAATTAAGATATTAGCCAGAATAGAAGGGAAAGAAAAAAGTATATGAGTATATCATTATTAGATTCAATTCCACTCCAGTATCCATAATACTCTCAAAGCAGACGCAAGACAGGTGCTGGACAATGATCCAAAATGAAGTAGCAGAAGTCATTCATTCTTTTAAATATGTACTGAACTACAATGAGTTCAAAGTCTGGTAGAGACAGAAAGTCAAAAAATAATGAGAATACTGTGGGATTGTGCAAATAGATAAGCAGACTTAGATATAGGAGGACATGTAAAGGGAGGGAAGACCAGAGAAGGCTTCCCAAAGAATATGACAAAACTTCATCTTAAAACACGAGGTTTGCCAAACTGTGTGGGAAGACATCCTGGAACAGGGAAAAACATGTATGAATTCAGTATGAGTATGAAATAATAGAGTGTAAACAACTGCTGCTCTGAAACTAGTTATGGGGAAAGGGCAAGAAACTCAAAACCCTGAAAGCAAACCACACACTCAGGCCCTAAGGAACTGAGGTCCCAAGGTCAGACCAGGACCAATAAACGTAATTCTCCACCACACAGCTCCTAATGTCCTCCTGTCTGGTTAGGGTCCAGAATCTGAGTCTGTTAAGGATATGCAGCTGTTAAAGTCAGAGGTCAGGCTATAAAGTCAGGCAGATTATTAAATATACTAGCGAGAACTAAACTAGAACTAAACTAAACCGCAGACCTGATAAAGGCATCTAAAGAAGTAGTGGAACACAGAATCAAGTTATAAGTGAAGCTGACTACAAGTTATCCAGTAATTATGAAAAATCCAGGATGTTTAGTAACATGCCAAATGGAAATTCATTTTTCTAGCTTTATTCTACTCAGTGTTATGCACTACATGTTAAAGCAATCTGCCAAGAACTCCAACAGTGATTATGTGTGTGTATATATGTATATATATATAAGGACATGGCAACCCACTGCAGTATTATTGCCTGGAGAATCCCATGGGCAGAGGAGCCTGGCAGGCTACAGTCCCATAGGGTTGCAAAGAGTTGGACACAATCAAAATGACTCAGCATGGCACAGCACATATATATTATATGTATAAATTATTGTGCTAAGTTCAGGTAATAAAAAATAATGATAAAGAATGATCCTTACACTAAAGAATCGTACAGCCTAATTAAGGAAATACAGCAACTATCTAAATAAATGAACAAATATATAAAGTACGATAAGTGTCAGATAAGTGTTTTCTTTCACTTACCAATATATTTTTTTCACCAGCTCATCCTGTGATGTTATATTCATGCCAGAAGTGATGACATTTATAATAACAGGAAAACTGATAAAAGTAGAAAAAGCCCACTACAGAATGAATGTCTATGGTGGTAATGAAGCAAATCCTTGGACTGAGTTAATTCTAAAACTCTAAGTCTATAGAGTCTAGCTCTTATATTCATAGTCGGCATTCACATCACTCAAATTACTCAAAGCCCTCAAAATGCAGGATGTGAAGGAATATTTAGAACACAAAAGTTTACCTCTTAAGAAGCAAGAGATAAAAGTGTCCTTATTCAAATTTTGGTGTGAGAATGTAAATAAGAAATAACTGCTGTCTACTTTATATGAATACTAAAAGGACATACATTTTAGAGACAACTGTTTTGATGGGATTTTCAACAAATTAACTGACTATATTCATAAAAGCTGGGGACACTTTCACTACCTTTGTTCAAGATTTTCTTTTTCCTTCTGAAATATGTTTATAAAATATAATTTCAAAGTTGAAATTTTATTTTGTAGGGTTATTAGCAAGTCATTTAAGTTCCTCAAAGCAATGAATATTTATTTTCCTTCATATTTCTGTTTTGTACACAGAACAAATGACTGGTTCAAAATTGGGAAAGGAGTATGACAAAGCTGCATACTGTTACCCTTCTTATTTAATTTATATGCAGAGTACATTAATGTGAAATGCCAAACTGGATGAATTACAAGCTGGAATCAAGATTGATGGGAGAAATACCAACAACCTCAGATACGCACAAGATACCACTCTAATGGCAGAAAGTGAAGAGGAACTAAAGAGCCACTTGATGAGGATGAAAGACAAGAGTGAAAAAAGCTGGCTTAAAATTCAACATACATAAAACTAAGATCACGACATCTTGTCCCATCACTTCATGGCAAATAGAAGGGGAAAAAGTAGAAGCAATGACAGATTTTACTATCTTGAGCTCCAAAGTCACTGCAGATGGTGACTGCAGCCATGAGATGCTCCTTGAAAGGAAAGCTATGACAAACTTAGACAGTGTATTAAAAAGCAGAGACATCACGGCCAACAAAGGTCCATATAGCCAAAGCTATGGTTTTTCCAGGAGCCATGTAGAGATGTGACAGTTGGACCATAAGGACTGAGCACTGAACAAGTGATGCTTTTGAACTGTGGTGTTGGAGAAGACTCTTGAGAGTCCCTTGGACAGCAAGGAGATCCAACCGGTCAGTCCTAAAGGAAATCAACCCTGAATATTCACTGGAAGGACTGCTGCTGAAAGTTGAAGCTCCAGTACTTTGGCCACCTGATGCAACAGCTGACTCACTGGAGAAGACTCTGATGCTGGGAAAGACTGAAGGCAAAAGAAGGGGCGGCAGAGGATGAGATGGTTAGATAGCATGACTGACTCAATGGATATGAATTTGAGCAAACTCTGGGAGGCAGTGGAGGAAGAGGAGCCTGGTGTGTGGGAGTCCAAGGAGTCTCAAAGAGTTGAACACAACTTAGCAACTGAACAACCATAACCATTTTATACTTTCAATAGAAGATAATAAACTTTACAACCTTCAGTTAAAATGAGCCACAAAATGATATGAAAAACTATAGCATAGAAAACAAGTAATATCAAAATTAAGTATCAAAAACCCTCTGCGTCTACAATAACTGAAGTTTAAGTAACCTGCACAAGCTCTAGGGGAAAGAGCAGATTTTGAACTAAGTTAGGCCTCAGTTTAAATAACAAATCTGAGGCTTATCATTTACCAATTACTCAAACACCCCTGTTGAAGCCACTGTAAACTGAACCCATGGTGTGGAATCAAACCATCTTGATTTCAAATCCCAAAGCTGTCACTTGCAGCTGTGTATCATAGAGCAAATTATGTTTCTCTCCCCTAGAATATTTCTCCAGTTTAAAAAACTAAATGACAGGTACTTCCCACAGATATTTTCCCAGGATTAAATGGTGTAAAGTATATGAAATCACCTCACTAAGGCCTACCACATAATGGTACTCAATAAAAGAGGCTTTCCAGGTGGTGCTAGTGGTCAAGAACCTGCCTGCCAATGCAGGAGACGTAAGAGATGGGTTCGATCTCTAGGTTAGGAAGATCCTCTGGAGCAGGGCACGGCAACCCATTCCAGTATTCTTCCCTGGAGAATCCCCTGGACAGAGGAGCCTGGTGGGCTACAGTCCATAGGGTCACAAAGAGTTGGACACGACTCAAGTGACTTACCATGCATGCACTCAAGAAAAGTTAGTTCTCTGCTTCTCTCTTTGTTCAAAGGATTCTCCTAACCTATAGTTTGTTCACCCAATATTAGTTTGGCTCCTACCATCAGTGTTATGTATTTAGTAATTATTTTTATTATAGTTTGGGACACAAAAATAAACATGTATGAGATCTAGAAGCAAAGCAATCAAAAATATCTTTGAAACAATCTTAAAATGATAAAATATATGAATAAAAAACCATTTGCCACTTTAAAACAGAAGTATGCTTGAGAACAATTGTGACTTCACCCAACCTTAAGGTTCTTAAAGCTCTCAAGGAAAGATACATGATGATGGCAAGTATCACATCTATCTTAGTCACCTGACATCTTCTCAACGTTAAGGATGGTAGTAGGTATAGGGCAGATAGTGCATTAACACTGCTATACATATAACACAAGAATGAATGAATGTGCCAGGAGAAATAACATTCTGTAGCCATTTCAGAAGCTGGAATAATCAGAAAATATAAGATACCTGTGTTTTTTATGTCTGAGGAAATAAAAGAAATCCTTGAAAACATGAAAAAAAAGAATGAAGTGTAAATGACATAATAATTCTCTTTCCCATCAGAAACTAAGGGACTTTAATCTCTGTAAGTTCTTGCTATTTATTTGAAAATCTCTGTAGCCTTTAGCATTTGAGAAAAACAGGTCCCTTCACCATCTCTTCTTGAAGTATTTTCTAAGTTGCAACAAAGCCCCAAGATCTTGTTAGAATGGGCATTACATGAAAAAAATATATTGCTACCATGTCTCTAAACTGAAAAATAGCAATAACATGAGTTTCTGTGGAAGGTGTATCTTGCAACTTTTGCAGCAGCTCGTCTCTGCTTCCCCACCACACACTGGTACAACGGTCTTTGCTCACACAGTATTCCCTTTCATTGGATGTCCTGGTTTATCCTCATTTTCCTGCTTTCATCATACCAGGTACAGCCCCAAATCATTTCCTGAGAGAATATCCTTTTCTAATGAATTCTGGCAAAATTAATGGATGTTATCAGAATAGTGAATCTACACCCCAACTGTAAAGGCAGTGATATGACTTAACTGTCTCTTCTATTAAACTCTGACCTGAGAACAATCTTATTCACCTCTGCATTCCAGGCACTTAACACAGTGGCTGACACATACTAACATGCAGAAAATGTTTGCTGAATCCAACTGAATCCTTTCCCAAGTTATCTTTCTGATTAGTTACAATAGAAACAGGTGATAAAAGCAATTGTTCTAAGCAGCATTTTTTAAAGTAAAAAGCTGAACTCCTTTTATTAAAAGGTGCTAAAGAACAGCTATTTTGTGGATTATATATATTATCAAAAATAGAGGCTTCGGGACACATCCTTGTTACCAGCCAAATTTGCCAGTGAGTTAAGTGACACCATTGACATCTTAAAGGGTGAATGACATGTATACTAACACATTTACATCAAATATTAACATAGTTCACTATGGTTTCATTCAAATAAGGTTGTGTTAAATAAAACCCGATTAAAGACTTTATTCATCATATTCTGATTCTAGAAAACTATTTTCAAATTTCATTTACAAAAGTTAGTGGAGAAGGAAATGGCAACCCACTCCAGTACTCTTGCCTGGAGAATCCCCATGGACAGAGAAGTCTGGTGGGCTACAGTCTATAGGGTCTCAAAGAGTCAGACACAACTGAACAACTAAACAAGCACAAAAGCTAGTAAAACTGGAGTGTATTCATCAACCTGTGAGAGTGTAACGTGCAGGTTTCACTCTGGTGTAATAAAAGAATGAGAGAGTAGGTATCTACTCAGTAAAGGTGTTGCAGCATTAATGATAGGGAAACTGACCTGAGAAAAACATTTGAAACCCACAACATAATCAGCAGAAGGAAGGAGGCGACATGATGCAGGGTTAGCCTACTGGTCAATAAAATGCATTGTTAAAAAATTATCTTATCCTGATGTATAACCTCTGTATGTTTTGTTGTGCATACAGAAGAACGGGTCTCTGTTCTCAATTATCCCGAAGGAGGTTGCACCTTGTTAATGATAGGTGTCAAGATCTCCAAAAGAGATGGACTTTACTCACTGGAAAATGTTGAGACTTTCCGGGATCACTCTGGCCAAGCTCTTAAACTTGAGAAGACGGTGATTAAAAGTTAGCAAGCGGCTCTGTCTTGGTGAGATGTGGAGTAAAGTATAATTGCTAATCCAAACAGCAAGCCACACCAAATATTAACTTCACTGAATTACAGATCTCAAGACTGCTCAGAATAGGAATCAACACCCCGTTAAGAACAGGAATTCCCTGGACTTAGGAAAAAACTTCTGAATTTTCACCTGAACACTATACTAATATCTTAGGTTCTTTAATATTCAGCAGCACTCCTCAGTATTTAAATAAAACTCTGAATGTAAGCATGTAGAATCCAGGGAAAGAATCTCTGGAATGCTGTAGCTGTTTGAATAGTTCCTATCCTGCAAATACCTACATCCAAACAGGGGAAAAAGAAAAAAAGGCTGAGAGAAAGCTGCATAGTGTTACTAATTTACTAGTACTACACTCTCTGAAAATATTGAAGAGTGCAAACTAATATAAGACATGAGGTGTGATTCACAAAGAAATAGACTAACTTTCCATGGATGAGAATTCACCTGTGGATGCAGGTAGAAGTGATCCTGATGTGGTATTAAGTTCGGTGAGGGACAGGAGTCCTCTTATTTTTCACACAATAACACAAGCCGCAGCAGGGACGGCTCACCTTTCTTCCAGATCCCCACATGTGTTGTCTGGAGGTTTCTGGACTCCCTCAGCAGAAACTACTGGGACTAACCACTCATGCCGAGCGATACCCCCCACCCCTTATACAATCAGGCACCAGTCCAGCAGCCCCTGGCTGTGCTTGAGCAAAGAATTTTAGGAATGGGGAAAGGAATGGCCTGTTCCCTAGAGAGGTTAGCCTGGAATGGGGGTGGAGCGGAGAGGAAAAGGGGGCACCCTTCACATCCCCGTCAGTCAACTATTATTAACTATTATGATGATGGAATGGAATCTAACCTTATACTGGCCATGTTTGGCCCTCTTCCAGGTTCAATGTGATGGGCAAAAGAGAGACTGTGGTTTTATTAAGTGATCAGGCTTTTGCTCCTTCAAGATCTCTCTGTTCATGTAATAGAAAGAGAAGAGTCTTAATATAATATTCTCTAGAATACATTTACTCTGTTCCAAAAATAGTTACATAATAATTGGTACACTTGAAGTAATTTTGGGTTTAAAACAAAATTTAGAAGAGGTCAAAGGAATGGAAAACCTGAGCAAATCAAAGGTCTTGATATGCAACGTATGGTAAGATTTAACCCTAGTAGAGGAGCCAAAAAAAAAAAAAAATGTGATCTAAATACTGTCTGCTTCTGTATTTGACTCATTATTTCTGTGGGAATTTTGATCTGCATAAAGGTAAGCCAGATCTTATGAGACAACAAATACCAACTCATATCATGACCATATTTCCAATTCAGAAAACTCCCACAAGGGCTTATAAAATGCAGAATACTCATTTTAACACTTTGCAGTTCTTTGGAGGTACAAAAATGCAACTAATTTTAATAAGAAAAGATCTCTTTTATCTATATATGTGTAATAAACATCAATTATTATTTTTTCATTCATACCTTGTATCACTGCTAAATATTTCAAATCAGTTTAAAAATTAATATTCTGTTTGTCAAAAATAATCATAATGGAAGATATTTATATAACCACATTTCAGGCACTGTACTAAGATTTTCACAAATATTACCTAATGTAATCATCAAAACAACACAGTCATTAAGTAGTATTATCCCCATTTATAGATGAGGACACCACATATTAAAATAGTAAATAACAAGCATGTCTTCCAATTATTAATAATAAGAAGCAAAATCTTAGAGACCTGAAGATTTAGAAAAAAGAAAAACAGACAAAGATAGAAGAACAATCAGGGTCCACCACACATAAAAGAATGTAACACGTGTCAGCAGGGAAGTCTCATGCATGATGTTCCAATGTCTGGCAGGTTTGGACCTCAATGACATTGTAAGGAATTTCATAATTGCCTTGCCCTGGAAGAACATTCTGGCTCTCCAGTGCTTTGGATAAGACCCTTTATTTAAAAGTCAAGACTTCTATCTTCATGTCTTATAGAAATGAATCTCAAGCTTCCTCTGTTCAAAACAGAGTTCTTCACTTAAGTCCCCAGATCCAACCCTCCGCTCAATCCACCCATATCAGGAAATGACATCTCTATTCACCAGACTGCTTAGGTCAAAACTAGTGGTCATTCCTGACACCTCTTTTTCCTCCACATGCCACTTCCAATCCTTCAGCAAGTCTGAAAGGTTCATACATCTGACATTCCTCATGCTCTCCTCTGTTCCTGCTTGAGTTGGTCCATCACCATCTTGCACATAGATCACTTTCCGCCAAGTGACATTAATGTCACCTTGTTTGCACAACTGCTCCTTTTATCCATGCCCCACAAATTATCCAGAATGGCCTTTTGGAAATATTTATCACCCCATAATTTTCTTCTTGTCATTTGCACTAATTAAGTGCACTGGTCTTGCTATTCCTCTAATATGCAAACATTTTATAATTCCCAAGAATAATCCTAAAACACCTTAACTCAGTAAATCTAGTGCTTTACATAATAGGATACTTTTGGCTTGCAGATCTGGCGCCCCAAAAGTCATCTCCACTCTCATGACCCAATTCTGTTTGCAAGCATTCATGAGCATGGAAACCTTCACCCCGAAAAGAAGAGAAAGGAAACTGAATTAAGGGTTAGTAACAGAGAACTACAGAGGCCAAAGTAGTCTTGTATCTGTTACCCATGGGACTCCTTGCCTGAGATTAAATGCTTATAGTAGATGATTTACGGCCAAAAAAATGATGGAACTTCATGAGAAATGAAATTCTGGAAGAGATTATGACCAGAAACCTATGAAGAGGCACTTTGTGATAATCTGCATAGTAGCAGCCTTTGTTCAAGGCCAGATGACATGGCATGGCACAGAAGTGGCACCTCCAAAAAAAAAAAAAATCTCAGATGCCACATCTGGACTCACTGAGACAAGCACTGGATTTCTCCTGATAGACAGTGACAAGAAAGGGTCTTTGTCAATGAACTTCTTGTGTTGCAGATGTAGACATCTGAGCAATAATGGCAGTAAGTCTATGGTAGTGATAATCCAGAGAATGATTTCCAGTCATCTGTGAAGTGACAGTGGACTCCCAAAGGAGTTGGTAACTAGGAACACCATGAAGAAGGTTAATGTCCATGAACCAGGTGTGTGGGGCTGGTAGTGGGAATCCCAAACCACCTTAATCTGCTCACTAAAGTCTATGTGTCATTACCTGGAAGTCACAGGCTGGTGATATCTGTAACACTTAGATTCTGCCTATGGGTGAGATATAATTTTTTTCTCTAATTTTTAAAGCCTTCTAATGGAGACGAAACAAACATGGTCTTTTGTGTTACTAGTTCCAGGCTCATTTCACATTTTTATTTGATATTCTGGCCATATATACAGAGAATTAAACAATGAAATGGTTTTATATCATTCTTCATTTTCAAGAATTCATTTTAAATTTTAAAATTAAAGATTTTTAAAAATTATAGATGTAATTAAGATGAAGGTGACTGGGATTCTTATAAAGAGGGGAAATTTGAACACATGTGCACTATAGGAGAATGCCACATGAACATGAAGGCAAAAATCAGGACCATGTAGCTACAAGCTAAGGAAAGACAAAGATTTCCAGGAAACCACCAGCAGCTAGGAGAGAGGCATGGAACAGATTCTCTCACAGCCCTCAGAAAGAACCAGCACCACGGATACAGTATTTTGATCTCAGACTTCAAGCCTTCAGACTGTAAAACAATCAATTTCCATTGTTTAAGTCTCCCAGTTTGTAGTATTCTGTTCCAGCACCTTAGAAAATTAAAACAAGCTCAGATAAGGTCGAGATGCAGAAGTAATCAAGAAACTACTAACTACTGTTAGAACCTTTTGAAAGACTATAGAGAAGAGGAAAGGGGCCAAAGCACCACTTGTGGTATAATTTTAAAACTTTTAAAGTCAAGGGACGTGAATTCCACAAATCAGATAAGTAAGCTTATGATGAGCCCATTAAAATTAGTAAGTGAATTAGTTGTGCAACAACTTTTTAAAAAGTTCTAATATGGGTTCACTAAGGATAACACTTTTATTGTTGATTCAATTACACTGGTAGATTAAAATACATGGACTTTGTTCATTCTGAACTTACAAATCTGAAGAAACCTCTCCCAATATTCTTATGATCAAAATGGAGAAATATGCAGGAAATAACATGCGAGTTAGATACCTTCATAACTGGTTAAACAACCACACCCAAAAAGCGTTGATTAATGAAAAGATGTTAACTTGAAGAGAAGTCTCAAGTTGTATGCCACGGGGGCTACTTTAACCAGATTGAAAAGACATATGCAAAGCATGTTTGTCAAACCTGTGGATGATACGCAGCTGACAAGGATACCTGACCCTTTGAATGGCTGAGTCTGGATTTCATAAATCATCCAACTGATGAACCACTGAAGGAACTAGAGATGTTTAATGAGGAGATAAGGAGTAATGGAAGGCAGGTACCAAAGTTCAAGAGTGGAAATATCGAAGATGTATAGGAGCAATAAAGTTCTTACAGGAAGAATTTGACATCTTAGTAAAAGAAAGAATATTTCTACCACTATCACTCTAGTTCTAATTACTATATTTTACTGAACTATTATTGCTGGATTCCTCATGTCAACTAGTTTCTTCATTTTTTCTCTTGCATTTGACAATCAGTTTTCTCAAAACAAGCCATCTTTAATACATTATAACCAAAATGACTTGCTGTGCCATTTTAAGGTTTGATTATGGTCATATTTAAATTTTTGCTTTATAACAGGCTAGGACTCTCGCTGGCACTAGACATGCAGTCTACAAACCATACTGCAAGGAGTCAGGAGCACTAATCAGTTTGCTACCCTCAAGGCTTCAGTTCTTCTATCACCCATCAATGCTGGTCTCATCTGTCACGGCCCCATCCTGGCTCCCTAGTCAAGCCACAGTGGCTTGATGATCAGGTTTTACGTGGTGCCCAGCTCTGTCATGGGTGTTCTCATTCTATGATTCACATTTGAGTATAATCGGCCACTCTTCCTCAGCATCCAAACTATCCTGACTATATCTACACAATTTTCCAACATCAGCCCCATGAACTCAAAAGCTCTTCTTGGTGTTGGGTCCCAGCCTGAGTTTTGACTTTCTGTCCTCAAGGAAATTTTTCCTCAAGCTAATTTTTTTTTCATGATTCCCACTGCCCTTTTTTTTTTTTTTCCCACTGCCCTTTTCTGAGACTGAGTTTTGGGTGGGACCACACAGCTCCATCCCAACAGAGACCAAGAACTAATGTTCTTTCTCTCCCAGGAAACTCTAAGCATCTTGTGTAAACTGACCACCTCCTCCTCCCCAAGAACCAGCTTTACAGAGCAGAACACACCTGTATTCTCAGGGAGTGGTGGCCTTTGATTAATGAAGTCAGAAAGCTTTCTGTTCTAAAATGATGGCTGTGCTCTTGCTTTACATTTGCTTAACTAAAGAAGTCATTTAATTAATACAGACAATCAGCCTTTCTAAACTAAAAAAAGTGCCACCCCCCTCCAAAAAATATCCATAATTCAAATCCTGCCAACTCAGGGTTCAAAATTTTTTAATAGCCACTCATGTGCATTAGGAGAAAAATCCAAAATTCCTCCCATGATCTACAAGAAAGTATTTATCAAATGGCTCCTTCCTACCTCTCTGGTCACAACATGTACTGTCCTTCATCTCACTCACAAATACTAGGCCCAACTGCCTTCTTTCATAGCGTTAATCAACAAAAACACTGTTCTCCTTCCTATGGGCCTTGCACACATATATACTCCAATGCTCTGTGAGTTTCCCCTCCTTACCTTCTCTCTAGCTAAAAGTTCACCTCTTCTAAATATTCAATATAAACTAAGGCCCTAACGCTCTCTTTGGCCTCCTACACTTTTTTTCATAGCACCTATCACAAAACCTCATTAACACATTTCTGTGTGTGCTTACATTTTTTTATATTTTCCCCACACTGGAGTATAAGCTCTTTTAAGGCCAGAGCTGTGTTTGTTCTATTCATTTACTACAGAATAAGTTAAATGTCTGGCACATAGTAAACAGCTGGAAATACTGTTATTAAATAACTAAATAATAGCCAGAAGTGTCCAAAAACAGAACCACCAGTTTTGCAGTCTTGAGAAACATCTTCATTGTACATCAAAGGTTTTGCAGAAAGGATTGCTGAGTTACAAACATCAACTAGGTGAACTCTAACTTTCTAATTCTAGAACTAATACTTTGTAAGATATAGGCTGATACAGATTATAAGAAGTAATTAGCCTCCAACTAATAAAAATAAATGAAAAACAAATTAAAAAAAAAAAGAAGCAGCGAAGGTCATGATAAACCTAAGAAGCGACCAAAGGTTTCAAAGCTGAGGTAGAACTTAAAGGAAGTGACTACAAGATAGAGAACATCCGAGAAATTTTTCAGGGAAACAGTGAAAAGGAAAATGAGAACCCCGTATGTGAGAAGATCAATCTGACTTCTTTTAAGAGAGGCATGAAATATCAAGCAGAAGTGGTAAGGTCATTTGATAAAGGGTTTGAACTGAGTTCTGATTTCCATCTCTTGGTCAGAGGAGTGCTGAAATTGGAAAGAGTCATCTGCCTAGGATGAGTATGTTAGAGGGAAAAGGAGCCAAAGGTAAGCGGCCAGTGAGCGGCTACTAACCCACCATAATTATTATGAAGTAAAGACTGGAGTGACAGTCTTCATAGATGACCATTACAGACACTGAGATACTGGAGAGAGGCTGCAGCTCCCTCAAGCACCAGCAGAAGAGAGCTGGCAAGGAACAAGCAGACCTTCAAGAGCCCAGACGGGTACTTGGCATTTGCTGGGAGCTGGAGATGAGTTACCAGCACAGCCACCAGGGGTACTGTCTCTCTTGAAGCAGTCTGTGCCCCCAGTGGCCTGGGAGAGGAGTTTCATAGGGAGACAGAGGCTGCTATGCATCATCTGAGACAAGCTAGCTGGCTAGCTGATAGCATATTAGGCAAGGGGACACTCATCAAACTGTCTTTGTGGACAGAGTCTAGATACTCGTGGGACTTGGGGCTAAAAGCTATTTACCAAACCTGCACAAAAGCATTTTGGTATTAGAGCAGTCAGCAAAGCTATACCTGTAAGTGCTGGGTCAATGTCAGACCTGGGAAAAGAAAGTTTAAAGTGAGACAAGCAGGAGTAGGATGAGAGAGATCAGGATTAAACCAAGAGAAATCTTAAAGGAAAAAAAAAATTAAGAAACTAGAGGAAAGGTATGAGAAAGAACATTCAGTGATCAGTGATTCCAATATTTCAAGCCTAAAGAACCATATGGAGTTGAGGGTTATACTAATGACAGATAAGGTATTTTGGAAAGAGAATAAATTTGAGTGCAGTGGTATATAAGAATTCTGAGTTTTTAGTACTTTGAGTTTAAAATGTTATTTATAGTTATTACTAAACATGCTAAATACAGCTAGAAATATTAATCTTAAGTTCAGACCTGAAGTCAAAGTTTCAGACGTCGGGAAAAACTAAGGAAAAATGAGGATAAATGTATAAATTGCAGATAAGCCTTTTAAGTGCATGCATGCTCAGTCACTCAGTCTTCTCCGACTGATTGCAATTCATCAACTGTAGCCTACCAGGCTCCTCTGTTCATGGAATTTTCCAGGTAAGAATACTGGAGTGGGTTGCCACTTCCTACTTTAGGGAATCTTCCCAGCCCAGGGATCGGACCTGCATCTCCCTCACTGGCAGGCAGATTCTTTACCGCTAAGCCACCTGGGAAGACAAAGCTCATAAAAACTGAACATCATAAAGAATGATTAATAGAGAAGTATCTTTCAGAATAAAGTAAATTAAAATCAACCAAAATATACCACAAAATTAAAAACTATGGTGCTACACAAGCACAGAATAAATCATTCAATAAACCCAATATTCATTTAAAATAGCGATCCTCCACCTAGGAGGCACACTAGAATCATGCATGTAAATCATTTAAATACATTGATTGCTATGGACTAAATAGTATCCCTTCCCTTCCAAATTCATATGTTGAAGCTCTAACCCTCAATTTGATGATATTTGGAAATGGGGTCTTTGTAAGATCACTGGGTTTAGATGAGGTCATAAGGGTGATGTCTTCATAATGGGTATAGTGTCCTTTTAAGAGAAGACACCAGAGGGTTTTCCCTCTCCCTCTGCCTTATGAGGACACAGTGAGATGGCCGCTATGTGCAAGCTGGGAAGCTTCTCTCAGCACCAGACCCAACTATGCTGGTATCCTCATCTCAGACTTTCAGCTTCCAGAAATGTGAGAAACTAAATGTCTGTTGTTTAAGCCACCCAGCCCAAAGTATTTTGCTATGGCAGCCTGAACAGATGAATACACTGATACTTGAGCAGTTAAATGAGAACCACTGAATTAAATCATATTGAAAGGTTACAGAAATAAGGGTATCTAATTTAGTCACTCAACTAATTTAATTGAAATATTTTAGTAGGAAGATCTATGACCTAGGAAAAAAGTATCCAGCACATAACAAGCACTCTAGAAATGATTGTTACATGAACAGATACATGAATGAATGAGAAATGCATACAAGCATAACTAAACAAAACGATCTTGTGAGAGAACACATATGAAGTAAAATATCACAAGCTGAGAAAATACAGAAACTTAAATACTCTTCAATGAAAAGATACATGAAAATAAAGATTATTCTAGATATTGAAAATAGTTTTAAACATTATTGAAGAGTAAATTCTTACTTTCACAAACTTAATTGCTAAAAGATTGACCCTAAAAATAGATAAGAATATCTAAAAACATCTCTAGGAATTGTGACTCAAGCCTGGGCCCCCCAAATAAAGCTTCAGATAATTATATATAAACTATGGTTTTCCCCATTGATTATCACAGCAATAGGTTCTCATTATATAGAATTAGTATATACAATATAGATAAAGCAGCATCCACAATCTATCCCTACTTTTAACATTCTAGCATGTCTCTTTCTGTTGTTTCTTTTCAAAGAAAGTTGAGACCACAAATGGATAGATAAATTATGTATTATTATCCTTTTCAAAGAATTGAGATGGTATATAAATAATACATATATAATACACATTATATAATATATACTATTTGCTCCTCTAAAATAGTCTAATCACTTCCCATTAAGAAAATCTTCATCACGTAATTTTCTAATGTTACATAACACTTCTTTTTATGTAGTAACCATAATTTACTAAGCATTGTTTCCAAAAAGTTTCCAATAATAAAGCTTCTGTGAACATATTTATGCATAAAATTCTGTCCATATTTCTAATTACTTTCTTAATATTAGAGTATTAATATGAGGCATTAATAGGTAAAAACTCATTATGGACAATATACAGGTCTTGATACACACTGTAAAATTTCCTTCCAAAATGAGGTACCATTTGTACTTCTGTGAGTATGTGTATTGTGTGAAAACTACAATGTTACCAATAATGTTATCAATGAAACCAATACAACATCAGCAATGTAAAATAATCTCAGTAATTTTAATCCTTTTTTAAGTATCATGGCTGTAACAGGGTATTTCATTTTTAAGTGTGTATTTCATGCTTGCAAATAGAAATGAACATTATTTTTCTTTTTCTAATTTTTAAAACATTATAAAGATGAGTTTGTCATACAAGTTATTATCCCCTAAAATTAAAAACAAATTTTTGAAAACTGCCAACTTAATGTCAGTCACTGAAAGGTGGAACTATTATTTTTTTCATATTTTAAGACTGAGATAATACACTAAATATGTAGTAAACTCAAGGCTGAAGGCAGACTTCATAACAAGATAGTTTACTGTACTCATTTAGTACAAGTGTGGAATCATAGATGTTCAAGTTAAATACAGGAATTCTAGAAATATTCAGTAGATGGAGAGAATGAGACTTGTAATATAAATTGATATGCAATATTTTAAAACATTTTATTAGTGAATAATCATAGCTAAAAATTAAAATAAAATTCATTCTCTGCTATAACTACCAGATAGATAAGAAAAAAATATAGAACTCTGCACAGTTAACCAAACAATTATACTGTATAATATGTATAATACCAATTCTCCTTCTCAGGACTTTTTAAATCACAATTACTTTTGCTGACAGATATTTTAAATCCATCAGGTTCATACCTGATTTCATATTTCTCAACTACCCAGAAATCTCAGCATTTATTCTTTCTGTGCAGCACATGAGTTACCTCAGGTAACTTTTAGAATCAATCATACCCATGAGATTCTATGACTTAGTGAGATATAATCAAATGTAATTAACAAATGCTTGCATCCTGATTTCTTCATAAACAAGGGGAGATACTGATTCCTATACTAGAGAATACTGTATTCTAGACCCTGGCACATAGAGCGTACAGAGGCTCAATAACTGTCAATCCCTTTCCTTCACTCCTTCCTCTCCCACCCTTCCTTCCACCAGTATATAGTTGATGACAAATCAGTTATTTATGTGTAATTAAATGTGATAAAATATGATAAAAATCACATGATCCTTCACCAAATATCTTTATACTCCATACTCCATTACTGTTAGATACAATTTGCCAACATACAGGATCATATCTAAGGACACTTTTTTGACTCAATATTGAAAAACAAAAGACACTGTGAATTATACTTTTTTTCAGTTAACACATAGTAATTAATCCCAGAAAATCCCTAAGTTAGGTCAACTATATCATTCTATATTGGTGGTTCTAGTCCTTCACTATCAGAATTATCCAGGGAAATCAAAGGATCATTATAGATGCCTGAACCCACCTCTGAAGATTTTCACTAAATTGGTCTGGGGTGGGGCCAACCGTCAGTATTTTTTTAAAACATCCCCAGATGATTCTAAGGGCTTCCCTGGTAGCTCAGCTGATAAAGAATCTGTCTGCAATGCAGGAGACCTGGTTTTGATTCCTGGGTCGGGAAGATCCCCTAGAGAAGGGACAGGCTATCAAGTTCAGTATTCTTGGGCTGGTGGCTCACATGGTAAAGAATCTGCCCACAATTCCAGAGACCTGGGTTCAATCCCTGGGCTGGGAAGGTCCCCTGAAGAGGGACATAGCAACCCACTCCAGCATTCTTGCCTGGAGAATCCCCACGGACAGCGGAGCCTGGAGGGCTACAGTCCCAGGGTTGCAAACAGTCCCATTCGACTGCATGACTAAGCATAACACAGCACAGATGATTTTAATGTGCAGCCAGAGATAAGAATCATTAATCTCAACTCAAAGGAAGTAAATTACAGAGGAGTAAAATCAAAGGAAGCAAAGGAATAAAAGCAAAGGAAGACAGTGAAGCAGCTGAGCCTAAGAATCCAAATCTCCACTTTTAAGAAATAGAAGAAAAATCTCACTCTAGAGTCTAAAGGGGTTTGAGTCTGATGTCACAAAACCTGAAAATATTTAAACACATTATTGAGGCAGGTACTACATTAATCTCCATTTAATCTCACACAAGATGCTGATGGTCAACAGTCATCCTTACTATTGCTCCCTTAACTAATATTCCCTTTGCTTCTTATTCTAAACAAACAAACAAAAAACCGTTAACGACTAACATAAAAATTAGCAATCACTTTTCATTACAGAAGAAGAAATGTCTTCATAACTAAGTTGTTCTGATACAAAAAATGAAGAGTAAAATATGAACAGAATCACTGCCTGAGGTGATGGGCAAAGAGGTCCCAAAGCAAAGCACTCTCTCACTCTGTCCTGGTTAAAACCTGTTTGTCTGGGGATTGGCTCAATTGCACCAGTTCCAGCTTCCCAGCCTTCCAAGGCACTGACGCACTGATGTGACCTCAGTCATCTCTTTGCTGGAGCTGGATCCAACTAACAAAATCCAACACATGCAGGCACTTGTTTCTCCATTTTATCCAGTGCCTTCAAGAGCAGCAGAGAACCAGGAGTCAGTCATCCCTTCTAGTCTCGCCCTGGATAGTTTTTATCCTCAATCTCTATAAACACTCTCCAAAGGTGATCAGGCAGATAAACACATGAATCATCCGCAACAGAATGATCAAATGGAGACAAACAAATTATAATATTAGCTAGCTGGATTATAGAGCTTTAGAGAAGAAAAGCATCTAGAATACCAATTGAGTTTACCTATCACTGAAGATTCAAAGGCTTATTTTGCTGAGGACTCTACATGAGGAAAGTTACACCTCCTCCCTTGCACCCCTCCCTCCTCCTTTTCATTTGCAAAGATAAAGAGAAAACAGATTATTAAAGAGGTGGAAGAAGGAGAAAAACGCCTTAAGTATTGCCTTATGAGATGCCAATACTATATACATATATCTTGAGAGCTGGTAACTGTGTCCCCATGATGAGTTGGAAAGCCTTTCAAAAACCACATCTCATTCCCCTTGTGAGATGAAGGATCCTACCTTATGAACAGTATCAACTATAATTTGAACACATTATCCCTAAAATTTTGCAATAACTGGTAGGAACAGACTCTGAGGTCAACATGTATCATGAAGACTCATCTTATTCCTACACCCACTTATCACTGGAGCAAACACTTGAGTTTTCCTTTTCTACACCTAACTAGCTCCTGATTTTAGCACACAATACACATAAAAAATTAAAATCTACTAAAATTAACATAATCTCT